>NC_086194.1:142995154-143110154 GCF_035770615.1 Melospiza melodia melodia
AAGCATTCTTTCCAACTTCTTCAGAATTTTTTTGTTTCTCAAAACAATAAAATTTTGAGTGATAATAGGCATTGCTCTACCTTATTTTGCTTTCTATTGAAAGTCAAAGAAGATTTGAATGGACTGCCTGGCTATATTTCTGTTTCCTTTTCACTATTAAAATACTTCTTTACTATCTCACAACCATGTTGTCACTATGTACACTCAATCCTATTCCATACACTTGTGAATCTGATGTATTGTCACGTCTTGTCTTCTAGATTTGGTGGTCTAGCTGCCACACCCATCTGAAACCACAGAAATAATTTTAGGGTTGGTGTATTTTGGTTTTTTTCCCCCCTTCCTTAGAGGACATTGTTTTTAAAGTAGAAAGAAATTAGATGTTTGAAAACAAGAAATATTCATTCCAGTTGTGACTTATTACCAGTGTCAAGAACTGACTAAATCTGAAAGGGTCAGCTTTTAGAGGAAAACATGGTTAAAAATCTCAACATTTTGATAGCTGAACTTTTAGCCCATAAAGAGAAAGAAGGACTAAGTCTTTGCAGACTAAGAAACATCTCATCTCCGCTTATAGAAAAAAAACCCAAGATGATTCAGAGGTGGGCTGAGACCTGAATATTGCTTTGAATAGAGCCCGCTCTGATTTATTGTTTATATCAGATGATGCCATTTAACCCTATACTGGACACAATACAGAGCTTGATATTTTGGGTTGAGAGGGGGCAAGAGAATTGTAATGCCCAGCCTTTCACTGTCTAGTGTCCCCATATTTAATAAATTAACATCTTTAAATCTATGTCTATCTCTATTTCTTGTGCCTTGTGCATTTTGTACAGAAAGTCTCTGTTTCCTAGTTACTGTTACAGGCTGTATCTAATGATGTGGAAATATGACAACATGAATGCATGCACTGACAAATTTCATAACTTTGACTCCTAAATAAGATCGTTTCTGAGAAAAAATGTTCTGATTCTTCATCTGTGTATATGGTTTTGATATTTAATATGCTGGAACTTAATTCAGAAGATTTAATGTGGCAACACACTGTTCAAACAGGTCTCTACCAAGGCAAAATGATTATTGATGCCAATTATGACAATTTGGCTCAGTGTTTCAATAGTAGGAATATGAACTACAGTCATTTTAGAGCTGAAAAAATTATCAGTGATAATTGACTGTGAGTCCTGAACAGGCAGCTTATCCAAGTTCAGTTCAGACAACAAAGGTGCAGAGGAGCCAAAGAGATTTAAGTCCTCAGTTCAATGTGTCATACCCTCCCTGACATGACTTTATTTTTTAACCATCATCCAATGGACCGTATAAAATATATAGGGGTTGATGGCTTTGGCTGCCGAATTTATGAGTAGAATCTCTTGCTGAATTGTCCCATAATTGGGTTCTTAAAATAGATTTTCCAAGGTAAGTGCAGTTGTAGTTGTGTATTGTATCCAAGTTCAGAATTCTTTTCGTAACAGTGAACCAGACACAGAAATTTATAGGGAAAAGTATAATGGCCAGTGATTAATAATGATCATATAGATTAAATGTCATAATTAGACTGACAAGACTAAAAGTCCAAAAAGGCAATAGAATTTTATGACATTTCATTAATACTGGATTTAAGCCTTTCATTCCAGCATACAAGTCTTTTTTTATTTAGAAATATTACAGGGTTAATTAATTTATTTCAATATTTTTGCAAAGAGATTAAACATTCTGTAGTACAGCTGATATTTTTTTTTATATGTGAATAATATCTAATTTTTATTAAAATAATTCAGTTCTAGTTCAAACTCATGCCTAATTCACATCTGCATTTTTGTAATTATCTAGAAATTATTACTTCAAGTTTAGATTTTTTTCATACTTATTTATTGGATACAAGGTGAGTGAGGAATTTATTTTTAGGGAAAATAAATATGTTGAAATATTTTACTAATTTTGTTTAAGATATTGTTGAAAGCAAAAAAAATAGAATTTATGTGCAAAAAACTAAACCCAAAGAATGGAAGTGTTGGACATTTTGACACAGATACACAAATGAAAGTATGTTAACTGCCATGACCAGAATAGATAGTTAGGTCTACTCTGGTCATGGAAGTTATCCATGTCCTTGATGTATATATCTGTTTTACCCGAAGTCAGGCTGAAAAGCATTACCAATGTATTTGGTATCACTTAAAGTTATCTGGTAGTGTTAATTTCTTTCACTGGTTTTGTAACTGCTCATCTGCATTCAGCGTCACTTCTGCAGGGTGGAATAGGAAAACATACACTGAAGTATAACAAAAGGAGGAGCTAAGAGAACAGAGCTGGGGAAAAAAAAGGCTTTCTGAGTGTGAAGTGGACTTGATCTCTCTCAGGGACACTCCTCTCAAACCACTTTGTGTCAAGCAACTAGCATGGGTGAAGTTCTCAAGTTCTACAGACAAACGCATCAGACTCACATCCAAAGCCCTATAGTGGCATTCAATTGGTGCACCTGTATTTGAATTTTTCCCCTCAAAGTACCTGAAATAGACTAAGAGAATCTTTTTTTTAATTCCTCGTCCCTTCCCCCTTCTCCATTTATCTTTTAATGGCAGTACAGAGAGGGAAGAGAAGGGAGGAAGGGAGGTGACAACAGTCGGAGGGGGTTGCAGGCTCTGTAGGATTGCAAGCAAAGGTTCATTCATGTACGTTTATTCTGTACAAAAAAAAAAAAAAAAGAGACTATTCAACCACTTTGAATAGATCATCATAACTGCTTGTCTGGTCAGCTTTCTCCTTAGAGTTTCAAGTTATAGGGGTCGATGTGTAATCTAGGGGTCTTGTCTAGCTGCCTCTATTTAAAAGTGCAGCACTCAATGCCAGCTGCACTAAGCGGGGTGCCTCTATCTGTAATAGTGCCATCAAAAATTCTGAAGATGTACTTTGAGTGCACACAGGATAGACAGACAGTCTGATACAGCTCTGACATTTCCAGAGCTGGCCACAGCTGATTTTATGCTAAATACACTAATCTTTTACATCAGTCCTTTAATCAGGAAGATATTCATTCATTGATATGCTCCTAGTTGAGGGAAATTAAGTTGGCTTTGATAGTCCTTTTTTCCCCTTCTGTAATAATTAGGAAACAATCCAGAGTTTAACTCTCACAGCAGCACCAAAGGGTATTTTGAAGTAGGGTGTGTTCTGTCATTAATTTGTTAGATTTTTTTTTCTTTTTCTCTGTCTATTTTTTAGAGAAAGAAGTATTAATTGTATTTCATCGAGTGATTAAATACAAGAAATACATTCATGACTCTGCTTCTTTATATTATTTTTTTTTGTGGGATGTGCAGGAAGGGAAGACTGGTGCTAGAAAGTGCATTCCCTGTCTTGAAAGAGGGGAATTCTCTCTCTGTTTCGAAACAGGGAGGAACACAATAAAGTGGGCAGACTCTGAAGCTCTAGGAAGCCTAGTCTAGGTGTCCAAGGACCTGGAGGCATTCCTTTTAAAGCAATGCATGTTGCTGTCCTTTGTCAGCATAGTTTCCTAGGCTCATTTATTACTGCTGGCCACAATGCCCTTCTCATCTACTCACCTGAATAAATCTAAAAAGAATGGGGGAAACTAATTGCTGCTTGAATCAAAAAGTCTCATGCAAATTTGCTCTTTGTGATATATACCTCAGATGCAGAATACACTGTGTCCTTCTCTTTTCACACACCTTACATCTTGACTCAATGTGCATTATTTACTTAATCATTGAGTGAAAAGCTGCCAAGGACAGATGTTAAAAGCGAGGAAGACAATCACAGCTTTTCCTTTCCAGATTCTCATTTCTGTTTTCCTTTGCTCCTCTCTCTGAAGGCTTAAGACTGAAAGCATCAGACCTATGCTATAAAAGCTCTCAGGCTTGGAGGCTAAGAAGAATGTGGAAACTAATAATGACATGGCCTTCAGTGCTTTGTTTGCAGTGAACAGAAACAACAAAAGATTCTTCCAATGATCTAAGCCTGCTTGAAACACAGTGCCATTTCTTCCCTTGAGATGTGAAGCAAGGAGTGTATTGAGCGTATGTTCTTCCTTTTTAGACTAAGGTGTTTGAAGCCTAGGACAATTTTAAAACTTGAGACTACAGCATCTCATCTGGATCCAAATAAATTTGGCTTTTCCCTCTGTCCTCCAGCCTGATGAGATAAGAGATAAGAACTCTAGAGATAAGAACTAAAGCAGTGCTACAGCTAATAGCTGCAACCAAATACTACTGACCTTTATCTTTTTCATGTTGATCCACAAGAATTTGGCAAGGCCAGGGTTGGGGGGTTTTTAAGGAACAACATCAGAGTAAAACCATGAAGTTTATTCTTTATAAAATAATACTGAATTTTGAGTTTTAAAGAGTCAGGAACAGGACTCTACAGAATATTTTCTGCAGAGGAATTCTTTACATCTGATTTCAAGATGGCATTTGTCGACAAAATTATCAGATACACTGCTAGTCCCCAGTGTGCTAGAAGGAGAGCCAAGTCTTGGGGAAAAAAACCCTTGATAGTCTCTTAATTTCTGCCAGGGTTTGTAGGAAGTTGGGAGAGGAAAATATATGTTGCAGTAGCTTTGTAAATCACTCAAATGCTTTCTCAGGGCTGTCTTCTATGTTTTCTCTTTGTTTTGCTGAAGTTCTCCACTCTGTTCTATGTAGCAGTATGCTTTTTGTAGTGGAAAGAAGAGAAAGCTTCTTGTCCTTGTCATTAAGAACTTGCATAAATCTCTTTCTTCCTTAGTAGTCACCTTTTAGCTTTATTGGATAGGTCTCTAATATTTTTGTTTTGCTAGATTTTAATGTTTTAATATTTTCTTTCCTTCTTTGTCTTCCCCAAACTACTTGTCTGTTCCCTTCATTCGTTTACTTCTATTGTGCTTTGCTGTTTTATTAAATGAGGTCTACCTCTGTTGTTCTCCAAATTAAGGTCTGAACTAATAAACAAATATCTGTGCAGTGCTGAGTGGTCAAAAATATAAATGTGAATATAGAATTAGACACTTCACAGGAATGCTCCTTAGCCACAAGGCTTATTTGGTAGGTGCAGCAAAATAAATAAAGAGAGGAAAAAAAAAAGAAGAGAAAGAGCTTAAAAAGTGGTGTGCCTTATGTACCAATTTACAAAACTGCAGAAAAATCCTCCTTTTCATGCTTTTATTTTGCACTGTTGTTGATTATTTTATCTTAGTCTTTGACAAAAGGCATCACTTTAAGAAAAAATATATTTTTAAGTTATTACTGCTCCCCCAGTATAACCACACAAAAACCTGCTTTACCATTTACATCTTAAATAAATGTATTGTGCATTTCCTTTCATATCACCTCCTTGTGAGAGAGGGATCCAATAGCTGATTGGACAACTATTACCCCTCAGGTAGTAAGAGAACTTTGATGCTGTTCCAGACTTCTTAACCATAATTTTTATTTGTTAGTTCATTTAAAAGAAAAAGAAAGGAAAAAAAAGTCTTTGTGAGATAACCATTTAACCATTTATGTTTACAAAAAGGAAAATATTTTGCTAAGAAATCTTTTTTGAAGGTTGTATTGCACTCAAGGGGACATCCCAGACCAAATCATGAATGTCAAATTTTAGTCTGACTTTGTGGCCACTCAGAAGCTGACTGCAGGTCTTGCTGAGAAATCTATTCACCACATATATCTAAATTAAGAGACGAAGCAATGCCAATCTGAGAATTATTATTAATAGATGATTAGTAAAATCTATGGGGATGGTTTTTTTCCTCCTTTCCTACAATCACCAGGGCCATGGTAACAATATTTGGCTATTTGCCTGAAGGAACATATATCACATATTCTGCTAATGTTTCTTGAAACATGATAAAGCAAACTTTGTCTTGTTACAGGGGAGGGTAATTTTTTTTTAAGCATGGAAATTTGAAAATCTTCATTCCTTGTGCTGCAGATTAGGAATGTCAGATAACATTTATATAATCTGGATTGAGGCGGGCCTTTGAAACAAATATTTACTTTAATATTTTATACATTCTTCAAGATAAATCAGAGTTCCTTCACTGACCATCACTGACCACCAAGACCATTTGTGCTTTTCCTTCTCCCTGACATTAGAATTTATTCTTTTGTGTTGAAATATTTTATTTGATTTCCGGTTACTCCTGCCCTGAGAAATAGAGAAAGTTTTTGACAAGGCTCTGTATTTTTAAATGTTATTTCACACTATGGCATGAGTTTGTTTTGGGTTTTTATGGAGTTAGAACATGAGTTTATCCAGAGGCCTAAGTTAATGAAAAAGGTTCTCTCATTAAGCATTGTGTGTTTGTGGAAGCATGTGGCTGCTGTCCTCACCAGGCTACACTGCCTGCCTATTGATTTTTCTTGACAAATTTAAGGTATGTTTTTGACCTATAAAAAACAAAATGGCATGAGTCTTTCACAATAGCTGCAGGCGTTTGAGGGACTTGAACTGATATCTTGAAAATCTGAGAGGGAAGACTGGCAGCAGAGTTTCCCTGAAGGTGCCTTCAGCTGTGAACTTATTAAAAACATCTTTGTAGACCTTCAGGGTACTCTGTAAGGCATTTCTATTTTCTTATGCTTTTGGAAGAGAGGGAGGATCTTGAAAGGCCTCCTACTATTTTAGATAAGCAGTCTTTAATGGAAAATTTGTGCAAAAAATTTCAGGTAAGTTATTTTATAAATATGTATCAAAAGCAAAATTAGGTGGCTTATAGTGGAACTTGAATATTCAAAAACACATTTCAGGATAACTGTCTGCTGTTTGTCTTGATGCTGTGCTGCTGTTGATGGAGAGATGAAAGAAGAGGTAAGGAAGATCTTTCCCATGTCTGGTGACTGATAAAACTTAACTGTTTTGGGTTGTAAGAACTTAAAGTGGGCTTGGCAGGCTGTGGATTTGCTGACTCCTCTGGAGTGTTGTGTATTGACCCATTTAATAGCAAGAATAGGATAGACTTTCTGAGGATGCCACTCTATCAAAAGGAGAAGGCAAACTATATGTCTTGACATTGCTACTTTTTTAAGAAGTGCAAAGAGATATATTGGGGAAGAAGGAAACGGAAAAAGCAAAATGGCTTCATCTGTTTTTTTCTTTAACAGAAAGGCAAATTTCCAAGAAAGAGTATCATAAAGTCACTGCTCATTTCACAGACAGATTGTTTAAGGCAATGGGAGGGGGGGATGTGTCTGTGGTTATCTGTAGGTAGATGGATGGTAATGTGAACAAATGGGAAAAGCAAATACAAAAGAGAAATAGTGGATATAATAAATGGAAGAAAATGCAAGGAGGAGGGAAAGGAGTAATCAATATATCAAAGTAAGATTTCTATGGTAGGAGGGAAATATGTACACAAAGAATGAGAAGCTACAAAAAAGTGAATATAAGTATTTATTTTCTCTAATGAGTTAGATTGTTAATTAATTTAATGTTGTTAGAGAAGTGCTGCTATTAAATATATTGCACAATAGCAGAGTAGAAGGTATAAATGGCCCCTTTCTTATGTTTGGGGTATATATTTTGAGTCTTTTGGGTCCAATGGCAATGGCCATAGTAGAAAGAGATATGGCAGGATGACTTTTTCACAGAGATTGCTATGGGCATTACCTGGACTAGATGGTGTCAGGTAAACCAAATCAATAACTATCAGTCATTTTACAAAGGCCAAGACCTTCCTGGGGGATATGCAAATTATTAGGAATTATTTGGCCTTCTTTTTTTTCACCAATAGGTGGCAATATTATTTTTTATTGACCTCCATAATGATCTGTTATCCTAAATTTTTAATAATCGTCTCTGAGTTAATTATAGCATTTTTAAAATTTGCCTTACTCCAAGTGCATTAAATGGTAGGAAGTGAAAATATATTCATAAGTTTCCAGATCATTTAATCTTGTTTAAAGAAGTTAAAATTCAAGGGCAAGGGATGTGAGAACTTCTACCAGGTCATCAGAAGCCTATCCATAATGCCTTGATAGTCCAGCAACTCCTTTCTGATTTTCCTGTCTTTATGGTAGTGTTTGCTTTAATATTTTATGGTTTTCCTTTTTAGGCTTTCCAAATAATTTTCCTTTTCAGATATGTACTTGGAAATTGTAGATTGTATGTGTAACATGAAAGATCTAAACTCCTGCTTTACCGTTTTTCAATGCTGTTCTTGTTTATGTGTTCTCTGTGTTCTTAATCATCTTATTTGTTTTTCAGGATGAATTTTTCTTAGCATGTTACCAACTTAAGGATCAGAGTTTCCCTGAGGCCATTGTCAATATTTGGTAGTGTTTTTTGTTGAGTTTTAGTCAATTGCCAACACTCGACTTTCCAGAGCAATGTTGATATGGATATATGACCTGACAGAGGTACTGTAGGTGCATCTTCATTTTCAAACTGAATTTATTTCTCTCCTAAGTTGTATTTCTCTCCACACTCCTTAAATTTCTTCCCACTCTCTGAGGAGTTAGAAATCAATATTTTTACATGAAAAAGGCCAACAATCTTGTCATTCTTTTTACCCAAACTAACACAGAGTTAATTGGAAGTTTTGACTGAGTAATGACTAAAGAATTTGGCTCACAACAAAGACAGTACATGAAAATGTATTTTCTTTAGAAGAAGAGGACTCCATCTGAAACAATACAATAGCATTTTTCAGTAAAATGAACTACTTGAAAGTGATATATTGTAGTGGGTTTTGTAGCATTGTCTTATCCTTGGACTGATGTATGGTAGCAGTTAAAATGATAGTCAAAACAGGAAATGTACAGAACAAGTATCTAGAAAAGTATGCACAGAGTTTCTATGATTGCTTGGCTTGCCTTTGTTTACAAGCTCTTATTCATTAAGCAGTTTTCTTTGTGTCTCTTGAAACTCTCTACAGCATTTCTCATGGATTTGTAGCAGCTCACATTGAAGGTGTCACACAAACTTCAGTAATATCAGCCCTTTCTTTCACTTCCAGCCTGAAAGTCATGCCAGGTTCATCAAAACTCAGCTTACTTGAAATCCTTGGTGAATCTACTGTATCCAGCAGATGAACCACAGAAAAGATAGTGAGTAGCACCTATTTATATTAAAACTGGTCAAATTCAGAGAACTCACCCCATTCAAGGGGGAAAAAAAAGGAAAAGGAAAAAAGTACATAAGGACTTCTACCAGCAAAAATGACAGATTTTATGAGTAGAGATGGCACACAGAATCAACTCCTACTTAGTTCAGATACTTCTCTATCTGTGAGATGTTTCTGGTACTCAGGCTGGCTGGAAGTTTGTAGCTTCTTCTCTCCTGTCTCTAAGAATCAGCCTGGAAACTAATTTTTTTCACTGCTGTATCACTTAAATCTGGTATAAGCTGAGCTGATGTGAAGCACTCCCAGTACAATTTCCCTGAGATACAAGGTACTGCTGTGCCTTAACCATGACTGAATAGTAGCTTTTTAATGGCTGCTCTTGCAGCTGAATCAACAAGAAATAAGCGAGCAAAATTAAAGGTATTTAATCTTTGATCTTGTGGGTAGTTTTGGTTTTGCCACCCATGATGATGCCAGTAAAAAACAGACACATGAAACTCAATGTCAAAGCCTCTAGCTGTAACTGTTTAATTACTACTTCAGTTACTGTTTAATTAGTGTTTGACCACAATGTGTACAGTGTTTCTGATGTTAGCTGAAGGGTTCTCACCAGTCTTTTAACTTCAATTTTTAAGCCTGAGTTTCTCTCAGAAGGCAGTGGGGTGCCTTAAATTCAACCTGATGACTTATTGTATGTAATAGCTCAGTCCAAATGAGTAGTAAAGACTGGATAGAAGGAGTACTGTAAGGGAACTGACTTGCAGGGAAAAGGATCTGTACTTCATTTGGGGCAGATTAAAGAGAAAAGTGTTCCAAATCCACCACATCTCTATGTAGTGAAGTCACAAATTAAAACAGCATCAAAAATGACCTATGAAGAACATATTATGACTTTCCTAAATAATTGAAATATAAAGAGGTCCTGGAATCTGGAGAAATATCTGAGCTATTCTCTGTCTCCAACAGAGACAGAGGTGTTTAGAAATATGAGGCACAGAGTGTATGTGAAGTCAGCCTTGCCTTGGAAATTCTTCCTAACCAGTAGTACTGCTTTCCTGACTAAAAAAAGCACACATTAAATGCATTAACCCCAACAGGTCAAAACAACCACAGCTGCATGATTTCCCTATATATGTATGTGAAATATTGCTTCATGTTCTCAAATTGTTTTGTTTGGGATTTTTTTTTGGTTTATTTTTTTTTTTTTTTTATTTTTTTTACTGTCATCTTGACAGTAAAAAAGATCTTACTGGATCTTGAGCTGAGGCTTTGGTATTCAAGAACATATTTGCTCTTTACCTCTTAGTATCTGGGCATCAGTATTAACTGCTGAGAATCACAACAAAAATATGATGTTCCTGTGCGAAGACCTTGCCAGAACTGAGAGAAGTTGAACCCAGGATTTTCCATAGTCATGTTTTGGAGGTCAGTTTAGGGCTGGTTTCACTCTTCCTGGAGCATTCAGAGAATGGGGTGATACATACTTACATCACATTCCAGGAATCCTAGTGTAAAAACTTTCTGGGCATCTACAGAGATGATGCAAATGAATTATCACCAAAATTACAATGACTCTATTTAACCTTCTGCCACCCATCCCCCCCAGGTTGGGAGTATTCCAGGAGAGCCCAGGACACCAGAACCTGGGGATGCAGGCCTTCTCCTCTGCTCTAGTTTTACATCTGTGACAAGATGGAATCTCTAGGATTCCCCTTGGCACCATTAAAAAAGGGCCCATCTTTGTCTGTGCTGAAAGTCATCTCCATTCAAAGAAAATTAAATCAAGAAAATAATGACAAACTTCAAAAATAATTTTTAATATCTTAAGCTGTATGTAAGCTACATTCCTAGACTTTTTTAAAGAAACATATGTCAGGCTTTTATGAAATCAGAGGTTTCTGAATTTGGCCGTTAGTGCTTTATACAATAAACTTTTCCTAAAAATGACGAATCACTAGCAGATGTTTTCTATTACCATAGTGTAGCTTTGTTATAATTCACTAGAATTGGTTTGATTTTTGCCATTTTCAACAACTTTTTTAGTGTGTTTATAAACCTAATAAAAATATTTATTGGGGAGAAAGCGTTACTACGCCACATCTCTACTGAAAAATTAGTCAGAAAAGTAGGGTACATAGTCTTCTTTAAAAATTATGACAAATATCAGTTTTATATAAATAAAGTCGTTTCAAACCCACAGCTTCTTGAAATAACAACTTCTAGTATAATTAAATGTTAAAACAGAATGGAAATCTGGCATTGAAAGAAAGAGGGTAATGTTTCATTTCCAAAGAATGCTGCTTTGAAAATTTGGATTCAGCTGCACATTTAAGCTTGATACAGTTCAAGAAGTTCTAAAAGGTAAAATATATGAGCTTGGACATTAGGTTAGCTCCTCGGCTTCACTAATTTTAAAACTATTCAGATTCTACATATAGAAATGGTAACACTAAGCTCCTTTTTTTTTTTTTTTTCCTGACGGAGGACTGACTGGAAGCTGAAATGATCTGCGCAACTTAGAGAAACCTCAGCAGGAGAGATGAGAGTCTTAAATTGACCCAGAGGATGAGCTCTTTCCAGTTTGCTGTTCTGAAGACATTCAATACCATTGTTAAGAAGATTTCTAAATTGCCAATATACATTTTCCAGATCTTATTAGCATCCCATTACTCATATTTAAACTACAGAATCAGTCATTATACTAATGGTATTTTACTCCTTCATCATTGCTGTTTACTCCCCTCAAATATTTGTAGACTGTTATTTTTCCCTCTTAGTCATCATGACAGCTGGGCAAATACCTCAGAAAATTTTTGCAAATATTTGTGGAGTTCTGAAATGAAGCCTCATATCCTATTTTATTAAGCCATGGTGAACTTCTTCATTTAGGAGAAGAGAGCAGCTTTTCAATAACACTTTCTTCCATATATGTTCAAGTTATATATATTTATGTATTTTCTGCAAACTTGTGTGCCACATTAACACATTACAGGGCTTGCATTTTCCTTAGACACTTAATTTTGAGAATAATATTTATTTCCCTCCTTTTCTGTATTTTTCTTTAACTTCAGACTTCTGAGAATTTTACAGTGTATACAAAGGCTCCTTCCTCCTGCAACTCCTTGAATCAACAGGCAAAGCTGTTAAGCCCCATTTGGAGGTGTTTTTAGCCCTTCAAGTAACTAGTCAGTGAATACCTAAAAGCAATATGCAGTTGCAGCATTTCTGCTCAGAACTGTGTGTTTCTCTGTGCAGGCAGGATTCTTTCCTATTAAAGAAGTCATGAAACACAGCACTGAGTGTGATTACCCTAAACCTGCTAAGCAGTTTTTATTTCTGCACCTATCTCTGATGTGATGTGATGTAACTAACTTGACTGTAAATTTGTACCTGATTCAGTTCAGAACACAGTTCAGCATGGGATGCTAAATTATATAAACAGGCTCCAGAGGGGGCTTATTATTATTTTTAATTTTATTTTTTTAATTCTTGATTTGCATACCTACAGGTGGTGAATATTAAGCCCCGGGTGAGATGACTTAATGCAAATCAAAAACTAGTGGCAAGGCTCTGTGTGCCAATGCTCTGTATTTTATATTAAGAAAATTAAAGTAGAGAAAGTATGTTTGTATGTGTCTATGTGTGTGTGTGTGTGTGCATAAAAGTGGGGGTAGTGCAGCAAGCCTCCAGCTCTGTTGTATTATGTTTAGTTTATTTGCTTTGTGAGAACTCAACATCCCCATAATTTTTTGCATTTTCTTGATTCTAGAACACTACCTATTTCCACCCTAAAGCAAAATCTAGCTACGGTCCAATACTTTCAGCTCTGAAATGTATTGTGTCATGCTCAACAGTGAGGATCACATCAAGTGCCACTCTCCACAGTGAAGAGAGCAGTAAAACACAGAACTCCCGGGGCTTATCTTTTTCTCCAAAAAAATATTGAATTTCTATCTGTGGCCCACAGCCCTCCCTTTCAAATCCTACTGATGCCTCTGGCAGGAAGATCTGGTAGCAGGAACGCAGTCTAAGCAGAGGCTTAGCACAAAACCTGCTCCTCTTTGGCAGGCCGCCATCTTTTCTGGGGGGTGAGGGGACTTAAAGGCTCCTAAACTGTTCATACGAGTTGAAAGATTGTCTGGCTCTGTCAAATTGATACCAAAACACTGGGAGATTTTCTTTTCAATTTTTTTTTTCACCATAGGAAAATCAGTGTCCTGGAAAATATTTGCAGTCTTGATAACCTAATGACACTGCATTGCTGCTAGTGCATTGTATCAGTGTTGTTTTGACGTAAATGATGGAATGATAGAAGCAAGATATAGATTTCTAACTTTCACAACTTGGCACTTGATATCATGCTAATTTCTTTAAATGAAGTATTTATGGGTAATATTTAGATTATACCTTTCTGGAATATTTTTTGTAGTAAAATGTGCTTGTATCTCTAACTGCATAGACACATACTCTTGTTTTGCTATTTAAATCCACCCTCTATTCCCTCAAGGACACTTTACTAGCCAAGTAATTGATGAACACTTTTACCCAACCACTAGCAGTAAGTTTAATGACTTCATGATACTTGCCTGAGTTTTCTCAGCTTCTGCCGGCAACCAGGTGTGGGAGCGCACATGCTCAGCTGATTTCCAGTAGTTGAGCAGTAATTTTAACCTCTTCAACCTTGGTTATTACTAACAGCAACTCTGTGAGCACTCTGTATTGGCCCAGGAGTGAAACTATAATTGAATCATAGAATTGCTAAGCTTAGAACAGACCTCCATGACTGTTGAGTTTAACTGTTAACCCAGCACTGCTGTGATCACCACTAAACCATATACCCAAGGTCCATGTCCACACGTTTTTGAAGACTTGCAGGGATGGTGATACCACCACTTCCTTGGATATTTTGTTCCAGTGGCTGACTACCCTTTCAGTGAAGAAATTTTTCCTAGTATCTAAGCTAAACCCTCCCTCGTGCAACTTCTATTGCCCTTTCCTGTCTTCTTGTCCCTTGTTACCTCAAGGAGACCAACTTCCACTTCACTAAATTCTCCTTTAAAATATGCCACCACCTCCAGAAATTTAGAAAAATGAATATGCTTCTCAGTCTGTTTTACTCTGTTTTCCTCAAGAATGCTGCTGCAGACCAGGAAATCTGGTCACCACCCAAACCAGACTATTTTGTGCAGTCTGTCTTTCACCTCACCTGGCAGGAAAGTCAAACTCCACTCCACTGCATTTGTATGCACATGCCATCAGTATTTGAAATTCCTTTTAAAACAGTTTTTTGATAATATCTAAATTTTAATTAATGTAATCATTATTTTTAAAAATAGGCAAGGGCATAATAAAATTATTTTATTATGTGACGTTAACTTTCCTTTTTAGACAAATTATACTTTTTTCAAATGTTGTGGGCTACTACCTGCTTCGAACTTTTTCATTTGACATTTCATTGGGTTTGTAACTTTAGTAACTTCATAATACTGATCTGGTATTACAATGCACACCTACAACACACACCTCTGCTGAAGCTCTCTTGAGTGCAAAAATATCTAAAGCTGATAATTTCAATCCAAAAATCTTCCTGTTCCAGAGTCAAGCCCAGTAGGTGACATCTTCAGAGCAAAGGTACACAGAAGAGAAAGTTCCTTGAGAATATAATATCTACCTGGCTGCACCTCATCCAAAATTCTCCTGCAGTAATGTGTCACAAAATAGTGGCATGGTTGGTAGTAGTGGGTCCTCTGAAATTATAATAAATAATTATTTACTATAAATAAAGGAAATATTATCTTGAACTCTCATTCAAAAGTCTGCTTCTGTTTACATGCTCTTTCAGCTTTTTACAATCTGAAACTAATACTCTAGAAAGCCAAACCCCCTATCTTTTGATGGAATGGGTTAATTAATAAGAATGTCTACCATAACTAGGTAATCTCAACTGTCCAAAATGTTGGCATCTTCTAAATTTCCCACCATGAGTCTGCTCAGCTTTCATCTTTGCTTCCCCCTCAGCATCTCATTTTTGCCTTCTCCAGATTGGGTCTATAGGTGTGTATAAAGGGAGGATATGCCAGTGTTCAGCTTAGCCCTTCAGCAACTGGGCACCAAGCTGCTGATGCTGCCAAATATATAGGGTAAATATCATACATCTAAGTGCTGCTTTAAGGGATGAGTGCTCAAAGTAATGGGGAACATATTTTTGGGGACTGTCTGTACATCCTTTACAGTCTGAGGTCTGATTTTTGTCAGTAGGAGGAGTATTTGGTGGGGAGAAGGTTTCAATCATGTGGATCATGGGTATTTGAATACCAACATCCATAATCTGTCACCTCTTTTCATGTTAAGCAATGGCTCACTTTGAAAACAACACATCCCCGCCCAGCCCCAAAAATATTATAGAATAAATTTCTAATCAAAGGTAGCAAGATTTAAGAAATTGATTGGAAATGATAAAAAAATTAAATAACATGCTCAAGTTTATGAGTGTATATGATAAGTCTTCATGTTCCCTGTCTGGATTTGAGATCAGATCTGAGAAGCATAGCACTGGAACTTGTTCCTGTTTTGTTTTATTTTGAACATATTTTGTGCAGTCTGTCTTTCATCAATGTGAAGTGAATTTTCTCTCTAGCTCTTCTTTCAGTCACATTGTATTTTTACAGGAGAATGTTTTCTCTGCAGTCAGTTTCTACCCAAAAGATTGCTGTAACTTTGGGTTATTTTTATTTGAGTAAATGATCACATAGTTCCAGAGTTTTTAGTTTTGAATTCTTAAGCTTGATGAAGAGAACCTAAAAAGAAATTGAAAAATAATAATAATAAAAAATGTGTGTAGTATTGATGTTATTTCTGGTTTTGTTTAAAAGTTAAAGGGATTTACATGGAAAAGGAAAGGAAGGATATGTCATAACTTCTGTGCTAAGTAAAAGGTTTTGTTTGTATAAATCACATACTGCATTCATCATGCTCAAGACAAATGATAAACATTTCATTTCAGCATTCTCATAAAAATTAGGAATCTGCACCAATAGCACTTATTCCTCAGTGGACTGGTTCCTTTTCTTTTACTGTCCTCCTTCCCTAGCACAGTTATGTGGTAGGACTCATGGCATTATTAGTTGCCATTGCTGCTTTCCCACCGTAGGATTACTGTCAAACTTGAGCAGCTTGCTCTGTAAATAGCTTGGCCTTTCATTCCTGAGGTCCATTGCTTTCATTCTTTTCCTGCTTTTTCTGTTTTCATTTCCTGATGATGTTGTCATCATCAGTGGAGTTATGATGAAGAAGTTTGGTACTATTTATAGATTCTGGGCTCGTAGCCAGCTATTTTCATGCCTTCAGTGCTATTTAAGTCTATTGTTCATTTTTGATTGCAGTACAGCTTCCTCTCATTTTGCACCTAGACCTGTGAGTTTTCTGACTCCACCAACAACAAAATTATGGGTTTAGTCTCTATTTTAAAAAGACATAAAATGGAAAGAGTAGATTTACTTCCTTTGTTTTTGCTGTTCTACATGCTATCACTAAATATTAGCTGTTAAAGTGGATCTTGTGCTTCCTTTGAAGATAGGATAAGGTGTTTTAAAAGTTCAATTCAAAGAGGGTTCATTTAGAAGATCATTCCTCTTTTGTTCGATAAACTGTTATGCACATGTGCAATAACAATATACTGTTTAAAAACTCTTGACAAATAAGGATAAATATTCAGCATGCTACATGGACAAGTGCTCCTGAGATTGCTGTATTGTTAGTACAAAGAGATATGTATTTTTTGTGCACTATGCTGAAATACATCCCATTAGATTAAGAGTATGGCTCCTGCTCTTGCTCCCACAGGATCTCAGAGTTCTCCTTTTGTGTCTTCTCACTATTTATCTGATTATGGCTCTCTAAAATAGAGAAAAATAGAATGTTTCACAGTATCTTCTCCTTAAATTAAGTCCTGCAGAATACAATGAGGATATCTTGCAAGGCTATTGATGATATAATAAAGCTGTTTAGTTACCTTGAACTGGTGCACCAACACTCTAAATCTAATAATGCAGAGACAAAAAAAGTTTAATGTTATGTTTGTGACTTAAACTGATAATAAAAAAGAGAATTGTTATTTAGAGTGATGTACTGCCTTGAAGTTAGTCTGTTGTGAGTGCATGGTATGTTCTGAGGCACAGAAGCATGAGTAGAAACAAAACCATATATTGCTGGCAAGTTCTTCCCACAGCCTTCTGAAGCCTAGCCTTTGTTTATGCTGGTGTAATTTGTGTTTCAGGCTTTGCAACTGCATGTGAAAGATAATCCCAGGCCTTGCACCAAAAACTCCCTGAATTGCAAGTTTGATTAGGTAGCTGAAGAAGTAAATAGTGTAATCTTTAAGACAAGCTGAAGTTTTGCCAATCCCCAGTGACACTGCTGTTTATTCACCAAAAAAGACTAAGATTAACTTTTTAAAATATGCCTTATTTGTCACAAACTTATTGTCATTCCAAAGTGCTAGGCAGAATTCCTTATTCTTATTACTCTAGGAGAGGATATGTAGTAAAAATTATGCAGGTAGTTGATTTGATTAACATAATAATCTTTGTTATTGTAACAGTGCATACATTTTGAATTATTTACCTTATTTCCAAAGGATGGGCAAAGTTATTCTAATGTTTTTAAAAAGAAATTATATCTTTCTTCAACAGTTGGTCCTTCAATACATCCAAACTAAAGCACAGTCCACGCTGTGAATTTTACTCTGTTTTCATTAGAAAGTATTTGCAATGAAGACTACTCCTAGTGTAAGGTCTTTTGAAAGTGAAGAAATAGCATGAAAATATGCCCTAACCATCTCTGAGGAAGCTGATCTGGAATGGAGAGTAGACATTTGCAAGTGTTCATATGGAGAGCAGAAACAGAAAAAAAAAATTATTTCAAGAGAATAGTCCATTTTCTTGTGTTGGTGGCTGAAGAGGGCTCAAGTTCTAGATGGCAAAAAGGTTGGGGTTACCTTTACTCGATTTCTAAGTTTTACTCTTCTGTAAATTTACTGCCTGAGAGTTTTGACTACAGGTCTTAGGAACATAGATTAGTGTTAAAGTGAAATATAGATGTTTATACAATGAAAGCAAGGAAATGTATGTGATTATACTCCATCAGCAAGGAAATACATCTGACTTTTGTAGAAACTAGGAAGTGTAGTCTCCAGAGAGTCAAGGTATTATTTATGTTTCTGATAAATCCACAGTGATCAGCTTGTGTAGGCACTAAAGGACGGGTTGTCTTTCATAAGGGAAACCTGATTTCCTGAATGCTATCTTGTTTCTCTAAAAGGCAGAAGGAATATAAGACACAAACATGTGAGAGATAAGTTTCAGAAAGTGTCATAAACCACCTGGAGACTTCTTTTTTTTAGCTATAAAAATTTTTTTCACTATTTTTTTAGCTAATAAAAGTATTCTGGTCATGCAGAAAATGATTATTGCATACCTTTATAAAACTGCAACCTTCTAAATATCTAAGTCTGTTTGGAAATTATAGATGAGGTGTCTGAGGGGCTATGTCCCTTTATGATTCGGTTTATTAGTCTAATGGTCTAATATGGCCTAATGTTTTACCCAGATTTCAACATGAAACAGAAGAATCACAGCTGTTGTCATTCAAAACCATTTGATGGAGTGCAAGACTGCACTTTAAAGTAACCAATAATCAGGTTTCATTTATGGGAAGTGGGTAACAGGTTCTAGGTCCTCTTCAGCTTGAAAAGACATAAACCATCATTTCTTACCTTCTAAAAGTGACACCATAATAACAAAACAACCTTGAACAGGACTGGTTTTCTGTCATTCATTTGAAGAGAAGTCACTTGTGAATGAAAGAAGAAAATGAATGTGGGACTCCTGGGCCTGGAAAGGCAAGCTCCAGAGGAAGTGCTGTTGCACCAGTGGCTAATAGGACACTGTTCTTTGGGAGACCTCATACTTCCTAGGACTGTTTATGTGTTTTCCATTAAACAGCTGTCAGAAACAATATATTGTTGTCACCTTCACATTTCCCTCCACCTGTGTTTAAAAAAGAAAATAGCCAATCATCCATTCTTGAAGGGAAAATGTGGTCACTGATGCCTAATACAAGCTTTGTATTAGGCATTGCTGTGAGTTGACTCTGGCTGGACACTAGGTGCCCACCAACACCACTGTATTATTCCCATTCCCAACGGATCAGAGGAAAGAAAATATAAAGAAAGGCCCATGGGTCAAGACAAGGACAGGTAGAGATAACTCACTGGTTTAACATCATGGGGAAAGCACATCCAATTTGGAGACATTAATTTATTTATTACCAATCAAATCAGAGTAGGGAAATGAGGAATAAAGCCAAATCCAACAAAATCCTTTCCATTACCCATTCCTTACTCACAGGCTTAAATTTATGGCTGATTCTGTGCCACTTCCCCACAGCGACCAATGGGGATGGTGAAAGCAGGCTGTGCTTAGTCATTGCATGTTGCCTCTGCCACTCCTTCCTTCTCAAAAGAGGACTCCTCACACTCTTCCCCTGCTCCAGCATGATTTCTTCTTTTCCATGGAGTACAGTCCTTCAGGAATAGATTGTACCAGAATGGGTCTCCAATAGGGTCACCATTTCTGCCAGCAAACCTGCATCAATGTGGGCTCCTCTCTCCATGGGGAAAGAGTGTGGGCTTCCCACAGGTTCACTGCCTCCTTTGGGCATTCACCTGATCCAGTGCTGGGTCCTCCAGGGGCTGAAGATGGATCTCTGCTTCACTGTGTGTCTCCACTCCTGCCTCATTGAGGTCTTCAGCATGGGGGATCTCTGCTCTGGCACCGGGAGCACCTCCTCCTCCTTCTTCTTCACTGACCCAGGGGTCTGCAGGGATGTTTTTCTCAAACTCCTTTCTGCAGCTGCAGCTGCTGTTTTACAAATTTTTACTTCCCTTCTTGAATATGCCATCCCAGGAGTGCTACCACTGGCGCTGATGGTTGATGGGGTCAGTCTTGAGCAGTAGCAGGTCCATCTTGAATATGGCAGGCATCAGAGAAATCTTCCAGCAGCTTCACACAGAAGCCACCCCTTTAGCTTCCCTGGCTACTTAAACTTTGCCATGGACACCCAAATCAGGCCTCTAGTCAGAAGGGCTAACACCATGGGTGAATTGGGGTTTAACATTCAGCTCTCGCAAATGTTTTCCAATATTTATCATGGGCCTGCTTTTGTTGTTTCAAATCCCAATCTTAATTCAATGCATAATTCTCTCTGGAGGCTGTAGAGTGATTTTGAGATCAGTAGAACTGAGGGACCAGATATGTAGAAATTTACACTTTTATAAAGCCAGCAGTATTTACATAGAGGATATCTGCACAAATCAAAGGATTAAACCAGTATTGTTTCTGTGAGTATATAGCTTATAGCTTAGTGCTCCAGTCAGGCAATATTTGATACAAAATTATTGGAGTTCCATAAAATCAACCCAAAGACAGGTCTGTATTTTAGATGACAGTCAAAGATGGAGAATAACAAAAGGCAGATGTGAAGTCTGCAGCTGAACTGACCAGACTCAATTGATAATGGTATTTACAATGGGAAGGACTACCTTTTAATATGAAGAGTGTGGATTTGAGTAGATTAGTGGATTCTGTTTCAGACTTCACCACAAACACTTTGATTCTCCTCAGGTCTCTTTGAGTATGTGTGCTGTGTAAAAGAAAATCTTAAAAGAGCCCTAGCCCTAAATAAATTTTATACTGAGATCTGCTTTTTATCCCTTAACTCCTGTGGAGAAAAATGTCTGTAAGACTCCGGTGTAATTTTATACTGTAGTTAGTTCCCACTGATTCTAGGAGGAGTTCATCAAAACCAGTGAAATTCTCAGCACAGGGAGCTTGTTTGAAATTTCCTTAAACAGACCTAGAATTGTCTCACTTTGTGTCTATGTACACAAATACAAAAATAGGTATAAACTGCCTGCCTTATTAGTACAGGACATCTTTTGAACCATAATTATTTATCTTGGAAAGGATGTTTGCAATGCTCAGATGGAAAGAGAAATGTGTTATTATTATGAATAATTAATTTTCAGTGGTTGTGTGGAATTTCATGGCATGAGAGTTTCATTGAGTTTAATGGAATTCACATGGCCAAGTGCACTCACTGCTGTAAGTCGGCAGGGTTTTGGGATTATAAAAAGAGATAAAAGAATCTCCATGTCTCCCACAGTAAATTACATGCCCCATTCTCTATAAGTAGAGGCAAAAGTGAAATGCCCATTTAAAACAACCAGGTCATATTTGTCTGGCAAGATGTTGATATAATCTGCATTACTTTAGTAAAAAGCTGGACCAATCAGAGGATTACAATAAAAATTTGATGGAAGGGGCTATTTTAATAGACATACTAACAAAATTACTTTCTGGCAAGTTGTAGTAAAGAAATACCTGAAATTGGATTGGTTTGTAATGTCAATTGCATATTGAAGTCTGGACAGATTCTGAAGTACCATGGCCATATATTTTTTAAATGGCTCTTTATTTTGGAGAAGGCTGATAAGGGAGAGATTGCCTCTCATTCAAGAGGGGAGTGGAAAATATGATGAACTCAACTGGGTAGAGAATATCATTCAGAAGTTTTGATGCAACTCAAAACATTGTCACTGGTGTGAATGAAGTCTTGAGGAGCTACCAACCTGCTGCCAAGCAGAGGTGAGTTCTGAATGGGCAGAAGTAGAACAGGACACAGGACATGCTACAGTATGTGCTGAGAGCTGGAAACAGCATTTCAGAATGCCTGTCACCCTCCTTATCCATATCCCAATTACCTATTCAGCACTTTGTTTCGGCCAGTGCCATGTAGTACTTTATACTCAGCAAAAACCATCTTCTGCTAACCCTGACTTCCTCAGAACTCATCTTACACTAATACACTAATTCAAAACCCCAAAAATACTGCCATAGCTTTCTCAAGCTGCTCAGCCTCCATCAATGGCTTTTTGTATCAGTGATTAATTCTACCAGTCCCTCTTCTATAGCCTTCTCTTCATAAATGACCCTTAATTTTCCGTTTAGATTAATATGCCAATGTTATGGAAATGTACAAATAAACCTCTACTGCATTAAAAATCTTCCTTTCAAAGAATACAGGCAGAACTACAGAAACAATGTTGCTTTAAACTGTTTCAGCTTGGTTGGCAACAGGCAATTCTTTGCACTATTGTCCTAGGTTCTGAAAACCTAGGCTAATATGTCAGGCTCCATTCTTGACATATTAATGAATAAAAACATATTATTATTGCAGGTGCATCGTGTAGAGTGTTGGGATCAAAAAATGAAGAAGTATTCATCATGCCCAGCTTTTCTGCATCTTCAAAATGGAAGTAAGACATTTCTTTTGCCCTCTCTGTTGTTCTGGGATTTTGTCTTCTCAGAGCTGGATAGGGCCAGAATTACAAACAGGAATATAGAATCATAGGTTCATAGAATATCCTGAGTTAAAAGGGATCTACAGTGATCAAGTCTAACTCCTGGCCCTGTAGAGAAAAACTGAAAAAATCACCCAATGTGTCTGTAAGTGGTGTCCAAATGCTTCTTGAACTCCAGCCAGCTTGCGGTTCCTTGGGGTGCCTGTTCCACTTGCCAACCATGCTTTGGGAGAAAAACCTTTGTCTAATATCCAACCTAAACCTCTCTTGATACATCTTCAGGCCATTCCCTTAAGTCTTATCACTGGTCACCAAAGAGAAGACATCAGTGCCTGCCCCTCTGCTTCCTCTCAAATAGAAGTTGTAAATAGATAAGAGGTCTTGTTTCCTCAGTCTCCTCTTCTCTATGCTGCAAAGACTGAAATACCTAACCCTCTTCTTGTACAGCTTCCCATCAAGGCCCTTCACTGTCTTCCTAGCCCTCCTCTGGGCACTGTTTAGTAATTTAATATCATTACATTGTGGCACCCAAAACTGCCCCCAGCACTGGAGGTGAGGCTGCCCCAGTGCAGAGCAGAGCAGGACAATCCCCTCCCCTGCCCAGCTGGCCATGCTGTCCCTGATGCCCCCCAGAGCAGGATTGGCCCTCCTGGCTGCCAGGGCACTGCTTTCCAGCATCTCATTCCCCAGTCTGTCCATATATCCAGGGTTGCCCCATCCCAAGGGCAAAATCTAGGACTTGTTGAATTTCATACTATTGGTGATGACCCAGCCCTCTGATTTGAATGTATTGGCAATATGGTTCCATTTGAGATATATCCCATATGCCTAGACAGATCAATGCATGGGAACTACACTGGGAGAGCAGTCATCATATAAATGACAGGAAATTTTCAGGTTAAAGATTCTGAACAAGATTTGGCCTTATTTGACTTAAAGGATAAAAGAAACTGAAACGAAATGCTAGAGTCTTAAAACTATCTTTTTTCAACCTGTGGTTGAGGGGGCTGAAGGCAAAATGCTCCATGTCAGTGTGCCTGTTGTGACCTGAGACAAGGAATGGCATGTGGCAGAGTCATTCCTACTGCCCTTTCAGCCCTGCTGAATGCTGGCTGTGAGAAAAATGAAGATCAAGTTGGGATAAAAATTACAGCTTTCTATTCATGTTTGCCTAAAGTGATTACACCCTTAATGGTCTGAAGTAGAGTAAATGTAAATTATCTTCATAACAGGGGTTAGCTTAATGAACCTTTCTGAAATATTGCATATTTTTGCCTTATAAAACTGACACTCTGTGTGTCATCAGACAGAGAACTGGAAACAGCAAAGCAAACTTCTTCCATTAATGTATACTCTAAAATTGACAACCTTACATAGATGGATTAAATATTTGATATAGCCTGATACACCTGCTGGAAAAATAAAGCCTTTTTGCTGAGTGGTATAGCAAGAGGATTGACTAGGTAGTCCACAGCACTTTCTATGTTCTTAAATATCTATATGCTTGTAACATACATCAAGGCAAAATAAATTTCTAGGCAAAATATTTATTCAATAGATACTTACTAGATCGATTTCAGTGCTGAAGGAATAATGCAACAAAGAACATTATTGACAGTAGAAGTGGGTTTTTTTCTACATAAATATCTTTTTGAATAAATATCTATGACATAATGCATTCCTTGCACTGCACCTGTTTATTAAAATACCCATAAGAGGATACTCTTTAAATAGAAATTAAGAACTCTTTAATCAAAATTATTATTTCTATTCCTTCCTCGCAATGTTATTACAGTTGTTTGTAGTTTACAGGTTTTGGGACTATTCTATAGATTAATGTCTTTGAGAAAATTGGCTGGAAAACTAACTTTATTTATTTAAATAATGTAAAAATATAGCAATTAAACTTATTTAAAGGCAAATTATTTCTAATGTATTTCAAACATATCTTAATCTTTCTTCTTTGCTTGGTGTTATTATATTAAATATTATATTTTTTTCAATTTTTTTAAAATAAAAAACTTAAGCTATCTTTTAAATTACCTGTACAAGCGGCTTTGATTTGAAAAATTGGAAATAATGTATTTGACAACCTTTATATCTACTCAGTTTTCTATTTAGTTTCTTAAATTTCATACTATGTCTCTGTCCTTATTCCTTCATTCTTGCCTATATTTTAGCTTCACACAAGGTTTTTTATAAGGAAAACAGACTGCCACAACACCAAGATGATAATCTCTTTTTCCCTCTCCAGTTTTGATAATGTCGATATAGACTATCTTAAAAAAATGCAGCACAAATTACAATCTGAATTCCACCCTTTGGAGTACATAAAGCAAATAAAATGCTTGTTTCACAAAAGTTTTGTATCATATAAATTAAAGTAATTCAAATACATGAACTCGTAAGTGTTTGAATTTTATGACCTCTGAGTCATCCTAAATACAATTTGATTGCCTTAGGGTGCATTGAACTGTTGCAAAACGGGTTGCCTTCACAAAAAGAAAAGAATCATAGAAATGTGTAAAAATTAGTTTTGCTGTAATTTAACATGTAACCTCGTCAATTGCAATATATCTGTTTGTAATTCCTGCTTTTGACTTGTACTAAACTGCACAATGATTATTACACAGGTAAAATATTCAGTGTTATGCTATGGCTACAGCAAGCATTGATTAAACTCTCCAGTGTTCATGAAGGCTGACAGGGATTCAAAGGAGGAAATGTAAAACTTGAAGGTACAGCAGTATAGTGACATTTCACTCTATAAAGCTGCCAATATTTTAATCCTGCACGTAAATCATTTTCATCAGTTCAATTCCATATCTTAATTTGTGTAGCAAACAACGTATTGGATTGCATTATGTTTAATAATTAAGAATGTGATATCAATTTCCATATATTTTAAGTTCCTAGAAATAAATAGAGCTAACATTTTTTGTTTCAATTTTTTTTGTTTTACAAAATAAAAATGACTAAGGATTAGGTCTAATTTTCACACTGTGATCAACCAAACTTTCATTATTTGTTTTTATAGAACCTTTAGTTTCTTTGCCTAAGTGATGTCTTCGTCAATGTTCATGTTGTATTCATTTAGAGTGATGATTGATATGGTAATAGATACAGTGTGATTGAAAGCAACCTTTGTCAATAGGAAGGCCAAATACTCAAACAGTGTATTGGTTTGAGTTTGCTCATTATTGGAGACCTTTCATAGTCATATTGACTTGCTGTCCAAATGTTGTTACTTACCTGATGCTTTCATTGTTTAAGTGGTATAGACATTGGTATTGAACATGACTTTTCCCAATATTTGTCCTAAAATACACACACGGCTCAATTATCCACTGAAAATTCTTAAGGACTATTTTCAAAGTATTAAAATGGTATTTGGGAACACAAGCTAAATGTTTGTTACAGAGAAAAATACTGTTATTTACTGGTAATGTTAATGCAATGAGTTCTGCACTGTGGATTTGTATTTCTTTATATTAGAAATTTACCAGAAGTTTGCTTTCTCTGAAATGCTTTTTCATCACAGCAGCAGAAGTCCAGGGAACCACACTTATTGTAAAAAGAGCATTCCAGAATCCCAGAAAATATAGTTGTTCTCTTATGTGTAGATTTTGCCATTCACAAGTGTTTCTATTCTTGACAAAACTCTTCTGGACTTATTCTGACCGTAATAATGTATTAGACATTCCTAGATAAGATGTGGCCTTTCTATCAATACTTACACATTTCAGGAATGTGAAGAAAAATGCACTTCCCTTCCTTCTTCAGAGTCATTGTGCTTTGAAATTTGACATGAGATCAGGCTCCACTAAACTCTTGCGCAAAAAAAATGTAGAGGTACAATATAAACAAAAAGAAAATTTTTTTTAATGCAAATACAGCAAGTCTTCATGGGAATTCAGAGTTGGCTGGTGCTTTATGATTTTCAGTGCAGCCCAAATCGCAGCAGGGAAGTAAGATTCCTCTGGAAGGACACAGAAGAGAGGAAAATCATGAATTTGGCATGAGAGGTTTTAGGTGGCATGGACAGTTCTCTGCACTAACAGACTGTGTAATTACAGTGAAACAATACTGTGACTATCCTTTCTGACTTGTCCATATCTTTCACAAGATATCTTCCATAAATTCCTAAAAGTTAAGACTTGCATTCAATGAATCTTTTTCTTGGCTTAAAAGGACTTCAATTACCTTTTTACCCCCTCTAGTTTGCTGCCAAAAGATGGTAGTTCTGTTGCAGATCTTTCCAAGTCCCCTCAATTTTGAAAACCCATTCAAAAACGAGATGATAACATAAATTCATTAACTTCTCATATATAAGAGATAGGAAAATGGAGAAAGTGCAGGAAAGTTTTTCTCTTTTATCACATGTTTATATTTCCCCCAAATAAATACATTTGACTGAAGAGTTCGTTAATAATTACAAATTTATGAACTATCACAAGGGATTTTTCAATCAAGCTCTGTTTCCATATTGATCAATTAAATATATAGAAGACATTTACCATTTTCTGAAATCTCCTGTGATAGTTCCTTCAGAAAAATGCAATGAAAGGCTAGTTTTAGAGATCTGAAGGTAAAATTGCTGTTAGAGATTAAGGTTTACGTAGATTTCCTTCCAAGGCCTGAGTTATCCATTTTAGTCATTGAAGTCTCTGTATTTCTTTAGTGTGATTTTATGAGCACTTCTGTCCTTTTAAATCACCTGTTACTCAAAGTAACACCAAGCTATGGCTTTCCTTTTCTTAACAGTGCCAGCTGTCTTCCTTGCTCAATTTCCTTGCCTTGTGTCTCTGTCTGTGCATAGTTCCTGAGCTTGTGACACCAACCATCATCATATTGCAGCTATAGTAGAAGACCGCTAATGATATGCAGGCAAACAGCCTTTTCTGTACTAGGATGAGAGAATAGACACTGAAGGTTATAGAAAGGGGTTTTTCTCTTGTCCAAGTGTCATAATTCACACCCTATATTCCCTGGAAATAAATGCAGGTCTATTGAATACTTGAGGTAAAGTTTCTTTCATTCATTTCTGAACTGAACAACCTCTTCAAATTGAATGAATACACTAGAAGGAAATATATATATCCTTGTAAGGCTGTCTACAAAGATAAATCATGTATTTGAGAGTTCAGAAATGTGTCCAGTAATGTCACCCTTAATTTTTTTTTAATTTATAATGGTAAATATATTATACATAATGTAAATACATATTATAATGTCAAATGATATGTTTATCTCTTTGGATTTTTACTTCACTTTTGGTAATGTTCCCTTAATTAAAAATAAAAAATTCAGACCTGTGGATATTTATTAAAAAATCTCAGGACAGAAGCCCTCCTTCTCAGGACAGAAGCTTCTTACATCATTTAGTTTCATGGAATTGAACGCTGTGCTGTAGTCAGTATATTTATTAAATAAATACATACTCCCTCCCAAAAAAGAAAGTTTGAGAAGGTTTTTTTTCTGTTTTCTTTATAATACTGATGAAGAAACTTTTCGGTTTTAGTAGGAAAACAAAGTAAACAAATCACCAGTATCATTGTATTCCCATCTGCAGCTCTCTTGCCTTGATAGATTATAGTGTACCAGGGGAACCTTTGCATTGCCCACATTCTAATGTCAGTAATTCAAACTCCAACTTTACAGCACGTACAACTGGAAAAACTGACATAATCAATGTTGTGACTCCTTGGCTTTACACATGCTAACTGAAATTGCCCCTGAGCATTCCAGTAAGGCTGGCTCAAATTGCAATATTTTGCTTCTTAATATTTACAAAAAGTTGCCATTGAATGGCACCTGAACACCAAGGCATGTCCCACTTCAAGCAAATGTGAGAAGCATGCCATCAATGCTCCTGGTCTCTGAGCAGAAGGTACAAAGAGGGAAAAATTACAAACACTGAAATATAAAGTAGGAATGTAATATGAACAGCAGATGTTGTGAAAGACAATTCAGCAATGTAGAAAGGAGCCTGGAGAGTGCAATTAGAAACAAAGTAGACGAAAAATGTAACTGAAGACAGGCAGCCAATAGAGCGTACATATTCATTTTTCTTTGTAGAGTGATAACAATGTTCCTTTCCTCTGCCCTTTGGGAAATTCTACACAATATTGGTGGGCAGATATGATTCCAGGCTTCTCCTCTTCTGAGCTGTCAGGAACCAAACTCTCTAAACGGGAAACTATTCCAATTATTGGAGTTTTTTTCCAGAAGTTCAAAAAGGAATAGGAAAACAGGAAAATCCAGGTCATAATATTTTTATTCTCCAGTAACATAAGCCAGCAATTGCTGCTTTTTACTTGATAATAGCTACTTTTTATTTTAGAAGTCAGTCTGGAATACAGAAGGCTTTGAAGTGCCTAACACTTATGAACAACTTCTTTTGGGGTTGAGGGAGGGAAAAAAACAACTCCTGCAGGACTCCTACTGATGGGAGGGCTTCTGGAAGAAATGGTGTTCCTTTGGATAGATTGCATTTTTGGGGAAGTTAATGGGAATCCACTAGGGTTAAGAAAAAATTGCACAACTCTTATTATAACTTTAGAGCTTACAGTAACAACAAGTTACAAGTTATTTAATGAGTGAACAAAATGCTCATGCAGGTAAAATATGGGCAGTTGTGAATCAAGGACAAAAAGTCACTGCAGCTGTGAAATCACAGTGGGCAGTAAAGGCACTGTGAGCAAGAAGGTTGGAAAAATCTGTTTGGATTGTGAAGGAGTTTGTTTTTTCAGGGAAGAGTAAAGATTTCGTGCAAGGATTTTCCCTTTGGTGGTGAAGCCCTGAATGAAGTATTATGTGCTAAGTTCCTTTTCAAGAGAGATGAAGCATTGAAAGGACTTCTGAGGAAAGATGGAGAGAGCTACTTGAAGCTTTTGTTTTTAAAACTGAAAACACAACCAAATAGTGAAATATTTCTCTATTCAGTTGTGAGCTTATTTCAGGAGCCAGTGGGTGAACGATAATGTGGCTACAGGGGAATCTGGTGGATCTGATTTAACCT
This sequence comes from Melospiza melodia melodia, assembly GCF_035770615.1. Taxonomy (NCBI): domain Eukaryota; kingdom Metazoa; phylum Chordata; class Aves; order Passeriformes; family Passerellidae; genus Melospiza; species Melospiza melodia. The sequence continues at coordinate 143,024,663 of NC_086194.1, forward strand.
GAAGAATACAGAGATGCTGCATTTGTGTTCTTCTCCCTGTGTTCACGAGCAGCACTGGGCACAATGAATACTTACACACAGTAATAATATTAGCCATTGGTATGTGTAAAGATTTTTAGAGGAATGAGATACCTGTTCACTAGCAAGCATTTCAGGTAAGTAAAGACAGCTAATGGAAAAAATGGAGCAAATGATGTGAGATAAAATAGGAGGATGCTTTTGAGCCATCTGACCTATGCTAAAGAAAACAAAAATAAATGGGATGGCAGGGGGAGGATTTAATGCGTTAGGTAAGCAAGTCTGAAAAGGAGGAGTCTTTTCAGAAGTATTCTATGTTTTTGATTGTCAATAGCACGTAGCAGAGAAAACTATTAAAACTTGGAATATGAAAAAACTAAAGAGAAAAATGTGTGGTAGAGAATCTAACAATGAGGAAAACTGAAAGCTGATCAGAAATAGAAAAAAATTGGGGTTTGTAGATTTGGAATTCAAGAGCTGCAGAATGTGAAATGCTGAGGACAGAACAAAAATACAATCTCAAGAATAGAAGGAATTGAGAATCTACAAAATCAAACATAGTAAATCAATAGAAAGTCTGAAGGAAAGTTAAAAATTGTTAAAAATGCAGTAATTAGGAGCAAAAGTCCCATCCTAGCTATTATCTTTTAAGAAATATAGGACAAAAAAGGGTGCAAAGACAGAGAGGGAAGACTGGAGCATTCCCTAGGTTCCTTTTGGTAGACAGAGACAGAAAGACAAATGATGAATGCTTGGAGTGGTCTAAGGTGCAGAGGAGCAGAGAGAATGATATCAAAGAGGGGCAAAGAAGTGAAGGATATAGCTGAAATCAGGGACCATAGTGACAGCAGGGGAGAGAGAGGTTAGGGAGGGAAGGACAAACCTGTGAGCATCACAACCAGAGAGGATAGCTTGGAGATCATAAATACAAATGAGTGAAAAGCTGTGGAAGGGTAGTGAAGGAGAACAAGAGGTGATCTGATAGAAAAAGCACTAGAATTTGAAGATAAAAGGAATTGGATTTTTGTTTTTGTTTTGTTTTTGTTTTTTGGGGTGGTTTTTGGGTTTATTTTTTTGGTTTTGGAATACCAGTAAACAGAGAGATTTTCCCACTAAAGAGGCAAATTTATGTCTGCAAACTAACTGACCAGTTGAGATTTATATATTCAATGTTAGTGAGTAAAAAGTAGACATTTTATTGGTGTTTGCCTGTCCATGATGCATCCACCTCTAGCTAGATGCTAATACTGTTTGTTAATATCTTTCCCTGATGGCGTGTGACTCTAATTTTCTGAGTGTATCAGATCTGTTTAGCACTGTCCAAAATAAAATAGCATGAAGATATAAATGCTAATGGAGAAAGTGCACCATGGGGAATGTACATCATAACATGAAACTACTTTCTTTATGTACATGAGCTTTAAGCAAAGAATCTTGGGGTTTGATTGAGGTTTGATTATTTTCAGCATACTCACTCCCTAGATTTTTTTCTCCTTATAGCTTGCTGTATGTCACGTACTACATATAAAATGCAGCTCAAATTGCTACTTGCTACAAATTAAGCTGAAGAAGATCTGTGTCTGACCATCCTAAAGCTGTGAATTGAGCTTTCATGGATGGATGATTTTATTTCAAGTCACTTCTTTTCATTACAGTTGCCCCAACTATGGACTTCATTTCAGAAGGGCTTAAGAGGTGAGTGCAGACAGTTTTGACATAACTTATATGAATAAGTGTCATGGTGGGGGAGTTATATCAGATGTGAGATCAGTATTTGTGTAAGGGGAAACTGCACCACACAAATAAATACCTGAATGACATGAATATCCTAAAAAGATTACAAAAGAATAGAAGACCAAATGTACAGAAGTCCAAGAAGACAAAAAGAATTCCTCAGAATCACCCAATTCTCACATGCTCACAACTTTTAAAGTGTGATATTCCACTTTGATGCATATGTCTTTAATACATATAACTTGGAGATGATACACTGTTATTAGAGACTTATCATGCCTGATGTGCAATGCAGAGGCGTTTGCTTTGATGAATTGGAATTTGCTGTCATGAATCCAATGGCAGCAATGAGACACATCACTACCACTGGCATTCAGAGGCTTATAGCTATAATTACCCTATATTAATACATGGACATATATGGGACAGAAGCAAATCTCTATCTATTTGTGTCGTCCACCACAAAATTCTTATTTTCTTCAATGTTTTATACAGCTTATGTGTTTCAAACTTAATCCTGCATATCAAAATAACGCTTAGCCTTTATAGCTACACTAAGTGCTCATATCACTAAACATGTATATTATTCTAGACTTATTTCCATGAGATTTATGCATACTGTATAAAGAAGCAGAGGAAGAGAGAGAGACAAGTGAGAATTTCTTCCCTGCTTAAAAAAGGATTTCAGCTATTCAAAAGATCTGAGAACAGTAGAAAGAGAAACATAAAGAAAAACAGTAAACTCTAGGAGCTGCATCCTTTGTTACAGGATGCATATTCATTGGAGAAAAAAAAAGCTGGAAACCCTTTAAAATTGCACATATACAATTTTCAGCTGCTCTTACTATTCTGTATGCCATTCAGTTTTAAAACAGACAGCTTGACTCTGTTTATGCAATTTTAGAACTGTCAGACTCTTCCATAGAAATAATATAGATGCAGCTTGTGAAATGGCTTCAGATACGGGAAGCCACAAGGATTTGTATGGATTTCTAAAGTTCTTAAAGTCCTGTTTAAAATTTTACAGAAAGAAAAAAATCCCTCTTTGTCCATAATTCTAGAAGATCTGCGAAAGTCAATGTACCAATTTCTGTTTTTGCACAATGTTAAAATTACCAAGCAAATTTTCACTGTGTGATTGATTGCCGTACTCTTTTTTTGTAGGTTTTCGTGAAGATCAGAAGCAGGACATGGTCCAACCCAATTTGGGAATTCAGGCAGATACGCCTGGGTAGGTGGTATGTCTAACATACAGGAATATGATGTAGTCTAAGAACAGCCTGGAGACCTTCAACAGGGGGGCTTGCTTGTGGCATAACTTGCAAACCTGCAGGAACTTTCTTTGGTAGCTCAGTCTGGATGTTTATGTCTGGGCTGCCCAGACAAGCACCACACAAATTGTGACTTTCATGTGGACAGAATGAAAACAAAAGGTGTGAGTACACTCTGTCAAATGCTGTAGAGACCAAACTTTATGAACAGTTAGGGAAACATTCTTAGGGAAACATTCACTAATCTTTCTTTTACTTACTTTCTTTCTTTTTCTTTCTTTCTTTCTTTCTTTCTTTCTTTCTTTCTTTCTTTCTTTCTTTCTTTCTTTCTTTCTTTCTTTCTTTCTTTCTTTCTTTCTTTCTTTCTTTCTTTCTTTCTTTCTTTCTTTCTTTCTTTCTTTCTTTCTTTCTTTCTTTCTTTCTTTTTTTCTTTTTCTTTTCTTTTCTTTCTTTTCTTTCTTTCCTCCTTCCTTCCCTCTCTCCCTCCCTCCCTCCCATAGGTTTAGCTAGATTCAATACAGGTATTATACTTAAAAGTGCCCAAAACTAGAAACACTCTGACCTCTGGTATCTTACCACCATCCATTTTGTACAAAACTGTTCTGAAAATATTGCATTTATGAATTCATGAAGTATCTTGCACCTTCATTTCTTTACGAGTTTGGGTTTTAGAAGTTATCTTCTTGTTTTACTGCTAAGCAGGAACACTCCTCCTGAAACAAACTGTGGCTTTATGTTTTGGTTTAGGGGGTGGGGGAGTTAAGTTCCCCAGAAGTGGTGGGGGGGATTTATGGTGGTTGGTTTGTGAGTTTTTGGTTGGTTAGTTGGTTGCTTAGTTGGTTGGGGTTTAGTTTTTTTTTAAGTTATTCTGCTTAACATTAAAGGCATATTACACTACCTGTGTATCTTGCTTTTGACATACTTTACCTGATTCACTTTTTAATTTGTCTAAGCTTGTCTTATCAGCAGTGATGTAGTCTGTTATTGATTAAATAATTCATTTAGCTGTCCCCAAGATGACAAATCTGCTTATTGTCATGAGAAAGTTGATATACTATACTTTGTTTACAAAGGTTGTACAACAGTCAGAAAGTAATGTACAACTACAACATTTTTATAGATTTTACATATTATGTACATTTCATTAACAGTTACATCCAGCAATAAATATATTTATATGATAAAAATTGAAATTGGCACTAAAATAACTCAAAGTTATTGGTTGGGTTCAAAATAAAGAGAATCAGGAAAAATTTGCATGGTGAATTAGCTTATGAATCTTTTAATAATTTTATCATGTTTGCTAAGCTTTCCCATTTAACCCTTTCGACACTGCTTTGGGAATGTGCAGAAATTTCCTCCCCCTTTCTAAACTTGCGAGCATAGAGTATATTGCATACATCCATAGACACATCCCAATTTTGCCTTTCTGTATGAACTTTTCACATGTATTCCATGGGTTAAGAAGAGTTTATTGTTAATTTTGTCCTTAAAAATATAACTCTGTTTCTAATTTGACACTACCTTGAAGAAGACATATTCTTAAATTACAGTTCTAAGAAATCCTGTTTTTTCTTCATCCTCCCCTTCTTCACTCAGAATACTACCCAGAATCTGGATTAAGATATTGAATAAAAAAAAAATATCATTCTTATAATCACCTTTTCAGCTACAGATCTTCAGCCAGACACAGTTTTAGTCTCTGCTTGTAGAACCCACACTGTTTCAGAGGCTGTTTCAGAAACAGGCTTGAGAGGGCTTTCAGAATTTGGATAAGATGAGAAATGAAAGGGAGCACAGCAGAATAAGAGGTGTGTTTAGCACACTACTTCCATGCTGATAAAAGTGCCAAATACAGGAGTGAAATATGCAAGTAATTATTGTCAAGGAACAGTAAGAATGGCAAACTTTTTGTATTTGAAAATTGTTCTTTCTTGCATTTGGGCCTTGTACACTTCTTCACCTCCTCAGTTAAACCAAAGTATAAATCCCTTGCTTTCAATGTAATAAATTCATACAAACAACGAAAGGAACACTGTAAAATTTTCAATATTTTTAATATAGAAATATATTTTACAAATTTTAGATAACATCTTTTTAGCAAAAAAGATGCTGGAGAAATTAGCAAACATGCTAACCAGCAAATATATGTTGAGTTAATCTTCAAGTGCAGTGTGATAGGAAGAATTTTCAGCATTACTAAATAATCAGCAAAAAATGTGCTTAGGCTGCAAGTGTAAAATATACAACCTGGAAGTTAAGAACTTTGGAAATACACTATTTCACTCCCAAGGTAATTTTTTTCATTGTATTTTATCTATGTATTAATTTTGCATTTAATGCCTTTGGATATAACAAAAAATTGACTTGTGATGTTCAATAGACTATTACAGTTCCAAAAATCATGTTAACTGCTTTAGTTTTTAAAGGAGCAAATTTGGGTTATTTTTATTGCCTGTGTCACTCAAAAAATACATACAGTGGATTTATAAAGATGCATGTTTATGGATGCCTGTGTCTACTGACCTACTGAATAATGTACTTGAATTTATACATTTTAATTTATATATGTATATGTTTGTGTATGTTGACTAAACATGTAAATAAGCATTTTCAAGTGATTATAACCACCGAAGTTTTTTCATAATGTCAGTATATTCTCACAAGTTTTCAGTGTTATTTTCCTCACAACATTTGAACATTTTTGATGCATATCATTCTGTAGACCCCTCCGGTGGATTCAAATTATATATACAGACTTTCAATTTATATTTTTGTCATTTTATAAGGCTTTGTACACTGTGCTTCAGTAGAAACAATGATTCATAGGTGAAAAAAAAATTAAAATACATTTTCATAAAAAGGGCACAAATTATTGATAAACACATCTATGTTTGCAGATTGGTTATTTCTCAGAGGTTATTTGGGGTCATAATTGTAAATCTCATTACCTTGCTTGAAGGAGAAGGTCTCTTTCATTATTACGGTGCTGAGGTCCATATCCCTGAAGCTAATTGCAAGGTATTGCTTCAGAGTTCTAATTGTTTGCCATCAAAATAGCTGTGTAAGCTTGATTAACAGTGTTCAGCAACATTCATAATAGTCCAAGCCTGGTCCTGCATAAAATAGAAACTGGGAAAAAATCAATAAGATTTAATAAGATCAGGAACAATCACTTACAATAGTACATCAATCACACAAAGTAATAGGTGCAGGATTTGATAGGGTCCTGAACTGCCTGAGAGATTCATAACCAGTACTCGTTAATGATTTGTTCATTTGCATTTTATCAATCCAGCTACAGCTGACAAGCAGAAGGAGCAGTAAGGAAATATGTTGACTTAAACTCATCAGAGTTTGCAATTAAAAAAACCCCAGATATCTTAATAGGAAAATCAGGCATGGCTATATATGTGGAAGGTGTGTGTATATACATGTGTAGATGTGCTCCTTCTTGCTGCAAGATTATAATAAATTCTCACTCTATTGTGGCTATTAGTATTCCCATAATCCCTCAGAAAGTCTGCTTATGTCTGAGAAAAAGTACAACAAAATATAAATTTTTAAATTCTCCTCGGCGCTTCACAATGTTTCTTTCTCATTGCATTTCACATAGTGTATTGCCATCACAATATTTAATATGAAACATGCATATTGTCTTGTTTTCCTACCCTTTTAAATAAATAAAGCCCTGGGCTTTGCCTTGGGCCAAACCCATATCAAACACAAAACCAATAGTAATGAGATGGCTTTCTGGTGATTATTATTTAGCATTATATCCTATATCAGCAGATTTTATGTCTTTCTAAAGTAATTAAGTTTTTGTTTACTATCTGAACATTTTTTGAAATTGTCATGAATAAACATCAGATCTCATTTATCCAGACTCTTGCCTGTTTGCAATGCATCAGTCTTTTGTTGAAAATAAGAAACCCAGAGCCAAGCCAAGCTAAAATGCTACAAAAACCCCCACATGAGCTGCCTTGTGTGTGGATGAGTTATTTAGAGAGTGATCTTGTAGGTCGATCTGCAGACTGTTTGTTTGCCTCTGTTTGTTGGGTCCATTTTGATGAGTGTCTCATTATAAACCAGATTACACATCTCCCTTTTCTGAGGAGCAGTTTGCTCTGTTAGATGTAGTAATTCTAATTTATATCCCAATTAATGTGTTTCCCTAGTATATAGTCTTTTCTTGTCCTTGCACCAGATTTATTTTTCTTAACAGACAAAACCTTAAAATACTCTCTTTGGTTCTCAAGAGTATCTCGTGACCCAGAACATGTGTTGTTTATTTGTACAATGCCTTTTTTTGCTCATTTTAGTCAGCTTCTACATTTTAAAAGGAGAGCAGAAAATTCTTAATCAATATGTGCTCCTGTCACATCATCTTATACTATGACAGCATCTAATACCAGTAGAAAGTCTGGGCTTCCTTAATACATGGTTTAAAATGGAGATTGTCACACAACAGTATGATATGGAAAGAATTTAATTTGGGTTTTCCATGCTACATCAGGCCCTTTGGCCTTGGCAACTGTAATGGAGCCCCTTCCCAGGTTAGGTGACACCATGATTTTTGAGGTAAAAGGATGACTGAATTTACAGGCTGACTGATGCTGTGATTTTAAGGTTGTACCATGACCACCCCAGTGGTATGTGTTCCATGGAGAAAGAATTGGCAGGTTGGTAGCTTCGTCAGAAAATTGGCTCAATCTGTAACGAGATTTCAGAAATTCTATTCTCTAAACTACTATTCTGGGACATGTAAAAACTATCAGCTACTGTATTAATCATGGATTAGTTGTAATAACTATTAATTTTATAGTACTTTCAAATTTTTTATAACTTTACAAATATATCCTGAGCTGGGTAATTAAATCCATGAGCTGTATTAAAATTGGAGTAGCAATAAAAGAAAGGGAATTATTTGCTACAGTAAGTCTTGAGAAAAGGATATTCTTTTTCTGATTCTGAGCTGACCGTGAATAATTTGTGGCTTTTAATAAGTATGTTTGCTTCATCAAATGGCTCTTTAATGAAGAAATACTATAGCCTCGGAGTTTGCTAGATATTCTTGGATAAAAATATTAATGTGGCTGTTAGATGTGTGTGATTTAAAGCTATGCTATTCATTTCTCTGAGTAGGTTTGACAAAATAGTCCCTTTGTCAGCTGCTCCTTCAGCCTGCCCTGTGAGCTGTCCCCGAGTCACAGATAACCTGTAACACCTAAACCATCAGAGTCATCAACTAAATTTAAGCCCAGGCTGATTTGCCCATTCAGTTCAAGTCTAGGCTGCAGAGTCCAGCAAGAGCTAAAATGTGCCACAGTGAAGACTCCATCCTCAGAAAAAGGCAACAGAAATGTCTGGAGTATCTTTCCAATTTACTGACAGATGTGAGCTAGCATCTTCAGTATCAAGCTAGGTTTTGCTTCTCCTTGATTAAGCTTTTTCAGGAACAAACCTTCATCCCTGATTTCTGTGCTGGCAATGCAGACTGAAAACATCTTCAAAGAAGAATACTGCCCCAAATCCTTGAGAAAAAGGCCAGGTATTTTTTCATTTCAAATCAATTTCTTGTTTTCAGATATATGCATGCATGATACCCAACTGTAAGCTTTCTGCAATATGTGAGACCTTGAGGGATAAATGAGTGACTCATGAAATGGGGATGGATTCTTGTTACCTGGCTGTAGCTGGGGGCTGTGCCTTTTAGTGGGACTTCCAATCCTGGGAAGCCCTGAGCCCCAGTGTACTGCAGTCTGGGACCATCTCTCTGTCTCTGTGACCCAGGACAGACGGAGCCTGGATTTTCCTAACCAAGACATGAGATCAGAGAAAGGAAACCTCTGAAATGGCCTGGGTATGTGAGGAAAGAAAAAAGGAGCAGAGACATATGTCAGGCTTAGCGGATGGAAACATCTGTGTGACATAGACACACCCACCACGTGCAGGAATGCCCAGTGATTGACCATATGAAAATTTTAGGATTTATTTTTAATGAGTGTATCACTGCTTGGATCCTCAGAGGCAGTAGTTATCATTTTGCTCTCAGGGGCCAGATCCTTGAAAGAAACTTTTCAATCAATTTCACTCTTTAGAGAGCTTAAAAACAGGATCAATAAAAGATTTCCATAATTTCAAGAACCATGGGGGGAAAATGGAAAATTCACAGAACTTGTTATGGAGAACAGCTACAGAAAAATTGCAAAATCACATGCAAAAAATCTGTGCAAAATCGCTATGCAAATCACATGAAAAGTGAACATAAAACCAAGTCACTAAGTATCTGAAATGCCAAATAAAAAGTGGTGTCTTGTGTTTACTCTGATTTTTTTCACTCTGCGAGAGCTACATTATTTACCCTATGCTTGTTATGACTCTCAGAATCTAAAATTACTATGTTGGAAAACTTTTTTCTCGCTAAAAAAAAAACAAACAGGCTTTAGAATCACTTTTCCTTGTCTCTTTGCAAAGTGCTATATTAAAAAGTGATTTAATATTGCTGCTGCTGAACTTTTAGGTGTGACAATATCACATTATTCTAGACTTTAGGAGTGTCTAACTACACTATATTTCTGTTTCTTTATAGAAAGAAGTGGCTATGGAAAGATCTCTAAATATTCTGAGGAATAAGAAGCAAAATATTCTAAACTGCACTCTTCCATAGGAGGAAATAACAGGAAAAGCAAGATCCAGTTCTAGGCAACTGCAGGTCTGCAAAGACACATCACACTAGAATGTTTTCTAACCCCAAAGAAGAAACAGAAAAGAAGGGATTTCATCAGTGGGCCCCTGATTTGGGCATCAGAAGCTCAGACCAGTATTATTTCCTGCGGCTGACAACTGGTCCATACACCAGTTGTGATATCCACAACCTTTGCAGATGAGAATCAGGGTTTACCATGGCTACAAATCAGGTATGCAGACCAAGCTGAAAAAAATTAGCTTCTGCTTATGAAATTCTAAATGTTATACATGTTTTGGAATGCATTTTAAGGCCTAGTTTTGAAATGAACACACTAAAAGTAATACAATTTCTGAAGACATCATGTCAGCTAATACCATTAGCAACCAGAGCTTGAGGTCTCTGTCTTTCAGTGAATTCCAGCTTGAAAGATTTTCTGTTTGACTTGTGTTTTTTCAAGTTTTTCCCCTAGAATACTTAAAATATAAGCTTAATTTTCTTCTTTTCTTTTTTTCTTTTCCTTCTTCTTCCTCCTCTTCTTCTTCTTTTTTTTCCTTTTTTTTTTTTTTTTTTAATCTTGTCACCATGTTGTCATTTTTTGTCATGTATATTATTCCAGAAGGATTTGATGTCTGGAGTGATTGCATAAATCAACTCAACTATGTCACTACTTATAAGTTTGCAATATGTTAACTCTCTTCATAATTTACATAATGTTTAAATAATATACCTTCTTTTTCCCTTACCCCTACATTAATGTGATTAGAATCAGTGGAAGCGCTATAATTTTCTTGTAACGTGTGCTTTCCACCTACGCTTGCTTATTACAAGAAGTATCGTTTCTAAAACTAGCAGCCTCTGATCAGTTTAGCTGTCAAAAATTATTTTTTTCCAAGAACAAAATTACCTTATAAAATATATTATTGTTTCTACTTAGTATTCCTGTTAAGGTAAACAAACAACAGAAAATTGTTGCTTTGTCTTATTTATTTCCATGCTGGCACCTAACTGTAAGTAGTAGTGGAATATATCTTCTGATATATTATGCAATTAAATTGATGGATGGTTAATTGAGTCAGTATGGCACACCATATGTGTACTCCTGACCTGAATGTCACTGGTCAGATTAAGGCTTCACACATTTGACCAAAGAACATATGCTGTTACTGAGAATGTGGCTCTAGATAGAATGGGGATTTTAGTACATGGAAAAAAAATCATCATAACTGGCTTTGCTCTTTGGTTGTTGGAGCCCTGGCTCCTCAGGAGTCCAGCTGTAAAGGACTTTAAAAATAATGAAAGTTATTAATTAAAAGCTTACTGACATCATGGCCATTAACTTTGGCAGGCTCTTTCATTAATTTATTTGAGGTCTCTTATTACATGACATATCCTCATCATAGCGTTTGTGCCTTTGTACATCAAGCTTGAGATCTTATTGGCTTTTAATTTGAGCTTAGCCTTTTCTATTTTTATCTCAAATGCCTTATATTTTTTAAAGAAATAAAATATTTTCCTTATTGGTGGGCATGATACATATGCAAGCAATAAAGTAGCAGAAGGAGGGGAGTTCATAGACCTTTAATGACAGTGACACATAGACATCAAAACACATACAGATTCTCAACAGAAACATTCTTGTATATATAGTTACATCACAGTTGCAAATAATGGTATTTTTAGAAGTGCCTTGCTAAAACATTGTTTTCATGATGATTAGTCCTAGTTTTTGGCAGATTTAATATTTCTGTTTTATCTTATTTATCTAAATAATATTTAATGACATTGTATTTTTTGTCAGCTATTTTGCATATTTTACTTCTAAACCAGGTATTATGGGAGCTATTTTAGCTTCACAAATGTTTTAAAGTAAATTATGTTATTTTGCAAAATTATTGCAGTAGAACATACATCTGAGCAATAATGTTTTATCTTTGACATTGCTTTGATGACTCATCCATTTTGACAGGTAACTGCTTTAAAGCTATTTAGTTTGCATCAACACTGAGATAAAACGAGACTTGAACAATATGTACCAAAGAAGAAAAAAATATACTGTCATTACATGGTTAGAAAAAACAAAGATTTGTAATGGGAAAAAACAGCTAATAGGGAAATATCTTTGATTCAGTCATTGCTTATTGTAGCAAACCTGCATATTCTTTGTCCACTGACTTAACCTAGAAAAAGGGTAGTACTGTCTCTGCTGCATAATTTGTTACTGCCACTTTCAGAAAGATTATGATAATGTACATATAACAAAATTGACAACAACGGAGGAGTCCTGTAATTTTGAACTAAATTCAAGGAGGCTGCTCTGAGCATAAGAACTAACAGTGTCTTCATTATGATTAGCTTACCTTTTCAAGTGTTCTGCTAGGAACCTCTATCACGTAAATTGAGGCAGGAACTTTATTATCATCACTATAGCAACTGCAGGGAAATTTATTTCAAAACAGTTGGCTACCTGAAAATTTTCTCGTGATGGAAAGAACAGCAGATGATATATACATTTTAATTCATTTTCATTTATTCCTGTTTTGAAGTGTTCCATAAATGAGTAAAAGGGTTTTTTCTTGTTGTTGTTTTAAAGACAAGACAGCCGGTTCCATCTTAATATTTCTTCCTAATCCATCTTTTTTTCACTAGGAGCAAAAAGGAGTGCTGAAGGATTTTGGTTCTATCATTATATGTAAAACTTTAATTATGCTGAGATATGGAATATTTCAAATTGGTCATTTAATGCACAATTCTCTTCATTATTTAATTTTTGAGCTTAGCTGTTACCTGGCTTTTCTTTTGACTTTGATCTTAAATCATATAACCGCTCAGCAAGAATCGTGAAGCATGCTTTTTTTTATTATTTTCCCATGGTGTTATTATCTTCTGTGCCTAAAGAAAAGGAATAACTGCACAGATGTATTTGTAGGAGATGTGAGGAAACTGTAGATGCACATAGAAATTGAATGCAAATACAAGGAAGTGTCTGTTTTTTGTTCATGGCAGGATGGATCCCATGTTCACACTTGCAATTTTTCATGTACAGCCCCCATTTTGTTGCATTTCTGTAATTACAGAGCTAGTATAATGCTGAAAACAATGGTAATGCTTCAGAAACTGGCTTCAATCTTTTATTGAAAATGTACAAACAATTTTTTTAAAATTCTTTCTGCTCCATGATAGTTTTATTTTCTTTAAAATGAAGAAAGAGAAAGGCAGTGTTTTGAAACACGGGTTTCATTAAATGAGCAGAGAGAAATGGAGAAATATCTCAGCTGTCTTGAAAACCTTTTTCTCCGCAAAATATAAAAAGTGTAAAAATTCTTATTATTTATGCATTGTGTCTGGTGTTCCATTATGAAAGTGCAGTGTATCTCAGAGGTACCCCATATAACACACTTCAGTCACTGCTTTAACCAATGCCCATTTTTTATTGAAAAAGACAGTATAAAATTTACTGCAATCTGCATTAACAAATAGATCACGTGATGGGGACTTCTTTAGCTCTCCTTTACTTTTACATCTTACTTGTAGCCAAATTTCTCTCAACTCCTCCTAATAAAGAAGAATATTTCGTGGTTTAGATTTCTGTGGGTTCTTCTTTCTACTATGAAATGGAAATATGTTAATTTTCTTTCACAGACAGGAAGGCACTTAAAGAATTGCTGAAGATGAGAATGCGAGATTGAATGTAAAACAGTCAACACAGTTGAATATTTCAGGTACTTCGCATGAGGCTCATTTTCATTTGATAGTTTTAGGAATCTCACCAGGACACCTACCTAAACAGTCAAGTTGTCCTTAGGTCCTTAAATAATTCATTGGGAAAGATTTGCCCCTCCAGAACAGAATCAGAATTGCTCTCTGAAAGTACATTTTTTTCTTCCGATGACTGACTAGGAGTCTATTGTACTCTTCCTTTACTACACTTAATTCTCTGAAAAATCCATCAGGTCAAAATATTTTCACTCACAAACATCTCACATCTGTGGAAAGACAGAATTTTCAATTGCTATATGTTTGGTTGGAGATATTTTGTTCAATATATTTTGGTTGGTTGGTCATTTGTGGTTTTGTGTATCAGGAGGCATTTTTTTGTGGTGGGGTTTGTTTATTTGTTTGTTTAGTTTGGCTGGTTGTTTTTGGTTGTGTTCTTTGACACTTTTTTGAATCTACAAGCCCTTGAAGAATATTAAAATCCCAGGAGGCCAGACCTTGAAATCATTGCTGCCAATGGGAGTTTCGCCAGTGACTCTCCCAGGATCACTATTTCACATTTTTACACAAATTAAGACTCAATAAAGAAATGTCCTTGGAAATGTGACTGGAACAAGTCAGGGTAACTATGTGAATGACCAGAGATTAAATTAGTTTTCAGGGCAGCTTTATAGTTATCAAAAGAACATCTATCATTAGGTATTATAATCCATAAACACAAGTGATTACTTTGTGGAAGAAAGTGTTAGTGCTTTGAAAATCTATCTCTAGGCATTGAAACAGCCATTGTAAAATGTTGTTCATCTCTATGACAGCTTAAAATATTTTTGGAATAGAGATCTCAATTTATTAAGGCAAAAGATCTATACATTAATGTATTTGGGCCAACTGCAATATCTCACTGAAGTCCCATCAGAACCAGCCTCACCCTACATTGATTCACTATTCTGCTAGCATGTACACACTTGCAGTGTTAGCATTTCTGCTATCCACAAAAAGCCAGGTACCTGCTGGCCCAAAGTGCCTCCAGAGTCTCAGCCACTTCTTCCCCTTCCCCTCGGGCTTTGACTGCCTCTGCTTGTGGGACCTTGGTCAGAGCTGCAGAAGGAAAAGCCTGGATGGGATGTCCCACCTTCCTCCCCCTGAGATGCTCCCCCTGGATCTTTGCTGCAGCCAGTATTCTCACTGTTCTGATCCTGACCCTGACCCACTGACCTGATATTCTGCCTTGACTGAACCAGGCCCATCAATGGGGACTTATCTGTGATGCTTGGACATATGCTGTCTCTGGTCCCTGTCACTGATCCTGCCATCTACATCTCACTGGGCACAACAGGATGGCACCCCATGGGCAGGGCACTGACTGATCAGCCCCAACCATCACCCATGGACCCTTGCAAAGCACCCTTCTCCTCCTGCTCCCTGGTAGTACAACTCCCAAGGGCCAGCCAACCTGGGACTGGAAAGCAGTGCTCCAACTGTTCAAGAATTTCTTTGTTTCCTTTCACTCTTGGTGACTGCTTTGATGAACTTGTATCTGGAAAGATTTTCCTATGTATCATGTTGGGTTTTGGTCGATACATAAGAGACAGAATGTATATCCTAATTTAGCCAATAATAGTTTGTTCATCACGAGCATAGAAAAACTGATTGCAATCCGTTTTCTTGTTGGATCCAGTGACTTGAACCTGAAGAGATATACAGCCCCTTTATGTCCTCAGTTCTCATATATGCTTTTATGAGAAAATGTTCCATTTGACAAAGCAGGCATTGTGCCAGAAAATGAATGATTAACTCCACAACCATAGGATTAAGGTGATTGTATGTTATTTTCACTTAGAAATTCCAACTTTGAATTCTGCTGTAATAAATGTTTGTGAAGAACAGAACACTCCCAAAAGAAAGACTCAGGGTAGATGCAGTCAAACACAAAGATTGTGGCATTCACCTGAGATTCTGGAACCTGGAAAGTCACTGCTTGAACCTCACTTCTCAAACACAAATAAAGGAAAGAAGCAGCACTCAGCTGGCCATCTGAGGAAATGTGAAGGGTATGTTTTCAACAGTTTGTCCTCAGAGTCTCTTTATGAGGATTAGAGAATGTGTTGTGATGAAGATTGGAAAATTTAATATATTTTGTTTGGAAATCAAAGCTTTTTCCTGCCTGTCCAAAGGGTTATCATCATATTCTGATGAACAAATACTGCCATCTCAAATTTTAGAAGAAAATAAAAAAAAAAAACCACAGTCTGAATTTCATGTCTGATCTCTCTTCTTGAACTTCAAATGTAAACTTTGTTATAAGAAGTCCTTTTCAACATTTCTGGTTCTCTGCCATCCTCTGACTCTTGAAATGTTGGAAAAGATAGCTCATGCATAATGCATTAGGTGAAAAGTCTATAAATTTTTTGCTTTTAATTCATTTAGGAATCAAACTAATTTCATTTTCCTCATTGAGTATATTTTTATTCCTTGTAAAACAATCATTAAAACATTCAAAATAATAGAAGTGGAATAAGAAACCATATCAAACATGCAGTTTTAATAATAGATTGCATTGTTAAGTCAGAAAGAATTAGGTAATTGTAGACAGTAAATATTTTAATGCATATTCTCCTCGGGGATTGTTAATTCGGTTACTTACATTAGAATAGCTGCATAAGAAAAACAACATTTTTTGCTAAATCAATTATCATAGAAGGCATTTTCTTAACATTTATGCATTTATGTTACATATGAATGAACAATATTGTGTTTATATCTAATTTAAGAAACATGTTTCTAAGGAATTAAAAATGTGTCCAGGATAGAAGGGAATGGCAGGCACCTCACTTTGTTAGAAGAAAAAGGGGCCAAGTTCCCCTAAGACCATCTACTCAGGATTTGGGTTTGGGCAGAGGAACATCACTGAATCAGGATCTGGATCAGAAGGGTCCCATGGAATTCAGTGAAAACTTATCAATCCATTTAGCTGAGAGGGGGTCAGAAGAAGGGAATGTTGGTCAAGAATTTTTATGGTGGTTAAGTGAAGAAAAAAATATTTCCATTTGAAGTATTAAACATATTCTTACAATTATAGAATACCTTTTTCAAAACCTTTATAATTCCCTATAAGCCTGTCTCATTAACTTTGAAAGTAATTTGAATGCTTTTGAAAACCCAAGTTACATACCCAAGAAACAAGTATTTCTAAAATAGCTACCAATACCATGCCATCAGCGTCTAAATACCTTGTAATATGAAAAAAAAGACATGGCTAGGCATGTCCATTGTCCATAGCAAAAGGCATCATTTTGAATTGAACACACAATTAGAAACTATAAAATTAAATTGTCTTTTAAACATATATCTGTATCCATCACTCAATGCTTCAAATCACACAGAGTTTTCTTCACGGAAGCCCCTGTAGAGTGATGCCATTGTACCTCTTGAGGCAAAAAAGGAAATTTCCCAAAGAAACAAAGGCCTCAGTAAGTTGCTTGAAGCCACTGCCATTTCATCATTCAATTGGAGCTCTCAGTGTTACCTTTCCTGACCTTGGTGAAAATACTGACATAACAGAAGCAACACCACTAGGAAAAAAACTTGTACTTCCTAGGGACTTCATGAACATAAGAGGAAGAAGGGAGAGGTGAAAAAATCATTACTGACATAGTGTCCCTCCGGAGCAACACTCTCTCCCTGCTTCACTGAAGGCAATTTCCTGCTCCTGGGATGGAGAGTCACCTCCTTTCCCAAAGTTTCAAAGATCCAGTATTCTCTGTACACTCGTTGCACCCACTAAATATTATAAATATGGGATGTTTTGGCCAGCTGGACAGGAATAAAGGGCAGCTATGTATAACCTTCAGGACCTCTTTCTCCTTCATTTGCAGTAAAATACGGACATAAATACTTAGAAGACATCATTTTCCCCCTTATTCCTAGACAGTATAGATCAACAGCAAGTAATACAGACCAGTACTTTTACACGATTCAACCTCAAGAACAGTTTTCTGCTCTTTACTGTACTTCAGTTTGGCTGATTTTTATGCATTAGTATAGAAGAGACTTTTCAATATTCAAATGGATGCCAAGCACAGTAGTATAGTGCATTAACCTTTCCCTTTGAGATATTTTAGTTCAATTGGTGGCAGAGAAAACCACAAACTGTGGCACAACTGTCAGTCTCATAAATGATTTGTGACTGTGTAAATGCAGATGCCACAGCTGTCATGTAATCTGCACACAGGCTATACTGGGAATGTAACTCAGACCCTTCTGCTCCAACAACACGGGCCTTTTCCATTTGTACTGTTCCATTAGCTGTTGAAATGGCTTAAAACTAGAACAATTTATCCTTCCCCTTTTGAACTTTAGCAAAATAGGACAGAGCTCTAAACTAGCTTTCATTTACCAACCAAAATTCTCCCAATGTGATTTTCTAAAGCAAACATTTAAATCCAGTGATACCTAAATAGCTGTCAATGGTATTATAGAGAGCTATACAAAACTTAAAAGCCCAGAAACAGATATATTTTCCTGGTTTCAAGTGTCACTGCAAACCACAGATTCATGACTCTGGATTGAATATAACATTTAATTTATGGGTTTGGGTGGAAACCACCTAAAAGCTGCAAATGCTTTGGAGCTTTTATTTTAAAAGACCCAAAATTGCAATTCTGGCTAAGATTTGCTTTTTGAGGGAGTTAGTTTGAACTGAAAAATCACAAAGCAATACCAGGGAGAAAATGAAATCATGTGAAACAAGTCAGCAAGGCATGTCCCAACATGGAATCAAAACACGGCACAGATACCTCGTGCCCTTCCTCTGCCGGCCCAATAGAGACGATAGTCACAAAGCCCAGCAGGTATATACCTCTTTCCAGTAAAAGGCAAGTTGGTTACTTACTCTCCTCTTTGTTTAAGAAGGACAGAAGGATCAAAAGGAATTTTTGAGGACTGAGAATTTTTCACAGGACTCAGAAACATAAAGGAGTATGAGAGAAATTTGCAAAGGCCCTATTATTTCCTGATATAATATAGCAGTGCTGACTTCACTTACTTCTCAATAACTGATCATTTATTCCTCTGTAGAAAAGCAACATTTTTCCAAAACTTAATATGGAACTGTTCTAAAATTATTACAGGAAACATATTTTCTCAGCTACTGCATTTAGCAGAAAAGCTCTGCTGAATATAGTTTTGTACTTTCTTTATTTGTTTATATTCAGGAACAGTTGGCAATTCTTTCCACCACCCCACCCCATTTTATTGAGCCTATAGGTCTTCAGGCAATCAGCAAAGACTAGAACAGAGATGTAGTGTTTAGTTGTTGCTTCCAAAACCTAGACTGCTAGTAACTTAATGAACCCTCTGGAGATATGCTCCCATGTGGAGCAGGTTATGCCTGCGCTTGAGAAGGTTTAAATTAGTTATTTCTTAGAATACCCTGTGATGAAAGCACTGCTACCAACTGCTTTTCTTGTCACTAGCCCATCAGGGCAATAAACCAATTAGTTGTTGCCATAGTAAGGGTCATTTCTTACTATTTTAAATTCTTGCCAGGAATACACAGCACTTCCCACATTTGTGGAATCAGCATTTTCAGTTCATTATGATTGCAAATGAATGTGTTTCTTCACAAAAGCAGTTTCGTTGTCAAAAAGGACTTGTTACATTGCTGTTTTATGAAGTGCTAGCATAATGTGGGGGTACGGGGTAGGAGGGAAGAGAGCAGGAGGTAGTCTGCTGCTTCAGATATATCAACCATTCATTTTTCATGAATGCTTTTTGAAAAATATTTGGTCCTCAATTAGAAGTAGCCACATGCTGCTTCCAAATCACTATTGGCAAGGAATGCTAGTATGTGCCGGAACTACAGCTTGCAACCTTCTGGAGGTTTGGGATTTCTTCTTTGAAATTTGTCTATAGAGAAATCACTTTACTCATGAAAATTAAATGTGCTTGGGAAGTTGGATTGTGTATTTTGGTTTGTATGAACATACTTATGGCTTTGGGAGGGTGCATCATGACCTTGTTTTGCTAAAGTTTTTCTTTCAATGTATTGTGTTCCTTGGAAAGAGCTGTACATCTTTACCTTCTAGTATGTTCTCCACAGAAATTTAGCAAGCTTGGTTCCAGAAATGTCCTCATACAGAGTAAGTAACTAACTCACAAGTCAGTTGTCATGGAGTCATGTCACAGCATCTGCCATTGGAGTAAGGAGCCAGAGCACAGTACCTGACCAGGGTAGCGTTGTGTTGAGGTTTCACTCTGGTGCGTGGCTCAGCCTCACCCAGCCACTCTTCCACTGCCCTCCATGGGATGGGGGAGAGAATCAGAAGGGCAAAATAGAAATACAACTCAAAACACTGTAGTTTAATAGATAAAGCAATAGCTGAACATGTAGGCAAAGCAAAATAAAAAATAAATTCACAGCTTCCCAGATTTTTAACCATCACATGTAATGGTTAGACAAATGCCATCACTTCAGATTTTCAACAATTTCTCCCCACGGCTTTTTTTGCTGAGTATGAAGCTATTTAGTATGGAATGTCCCTTTGGTCAGCTGGGGTCAGCTATCCCAGCTGTGTCCCCTCATAACTCCTTGTGCATCCCCAGCTGCTTGCTGAGAAGCAGAAAAGGCCTGGACATTCTACACTGTCCAGCAATAACTGAGACATTCCTATGGTATCCATGTCATTTTGATCACAGATATGAAACACAGCACCATAGAAGCTACTATGAAGAAAATTTACTCAATCAAAGCCCAAATACATAAATGTCTTTAGGTTTCCAAAAATGCCTTCAAGAGCAAAATAGTTGAATATTGCATTTGTCATGTAAAAAACAATAATTGGAATTAGCATTGAGACCTTATACTAAAATTAGGCCCAGGATACTTAGGTGATCTGAATAGCTGCCAGGTATGGCAGCTTTCTTTACCGAACAGCTTTCTTTACTGTAGAAAACTTGTCTTAGGTGATGTTTGGGACCAAGGAAAAGAATTTTCATGAGAACAAACTTGAAAGTATGTTCCTGCTCTGGTGAGGGCTGCCTTTCAACCATCATTTGCACAGGCATGCTCAGCAGTCCTGAAGATATAATAAACAGAGTCAACAAGCTGAGCATGAAAATTAGTATTTTTCTTTGTTTTGTGTCTCTCCCACAAAGTAATTTGCGAACAATGTCAACACTAAAAACATACTTCAATTCCATTACCTGGGGAAAATATCCTGGATATTGGAACCTAAAAAGGTTTCATGCAATACTTTTTCTTGATACACAGCCTCCTAAAGTACTACAAGAGAATCCAAATGGAAGAATACTTTGTCTCCTCTTTGCAACTGAATTGAAAATCCTGATTTTCCCTATCCATGTGCTATACTTTGCAATTCTTTCATTTTATGTTTGGTTTGAGTGTTTAGTTCCATAAGAAATCTGATGCTAGAAACCTATTGGAACACCTGAATTTCAAAAATAATTTCTGTTTTTAAAGGTATAATGAAGATACCTTTACAGAAGGAACCAAATAAAAAGGCCACCAAATTAAAGGTAAGCTACAAGCCACAAAATGACAAAGGAGAATAAAGGGAAGAAAACAAAATTTTATGTTAAGATTTCTAATCACTTTAACCAGAAGAGATCTCTAATATTTAATGTCTCTGCAAGAAACATAAAAGACAATTCAGTGAGAGACTGGTGTAGCTGTTCTTCACCACTGCCAGCGCTGAACGCTTTGGTTGCTGCTTTGCGTCTGAATCAAAACCATTCTGGTGCATTTCGGGGCTTTCCTTCCCAGAACAGACACCTGCAGCTCTGGGCAGCTACTTTTGAGGATAGCTCCACTTCCTTCATGAGACTAAGGAAACTTGAGAGATCAGGGACACAAAGGGGTTTTTCCTACAAGGATCAGAGGTGGACACTGAAGTCTTCAGTCTGAGTGAATTTCATGGTGGAGCAGTAAATGAGGAGTAAAGCCGAGTGGGAGGTTCAAACAACATGCTCAACAGCTAGTTCAAGGATGATAAATTTCAGCTCCTTGCATCTCTGGAGCCATGGTGGAAAGGATCACTCCAAACCTTTGTGATATTGTATATTTTCAAGAGTAGGAAATAGCATTCACTTCTGCATGTGTGGTTGAAGAAGGAAAACTGAAATTCTCTCTGCAGCCACAAGGCTGAGGCAGCTGATTATGTGAGGAAAGGCTGCTGTGTTTACTCTGACGACTCTTTTGCACTGACTCTGGAGAGGGACACCAAGCCATCTGCACAGAGTCCCACCAGTATAAAAGTGGATAGACAGAGAGCAGGAAGGAAATGTGTTGCTATGCAAATAGTACCACCTCTTTTGAAGTAGAGAATTAACACTGAATACATCCAGGACACAAGACCTGAAAGGCAGGCTTAGTGGGAGGTAATCTGCTCAATGCCCTTTCCTTTTGCTTAGCTAGACATAACTTCAGGACCTGCTTCAGTGTTTCTGTCCTTTACATTTTTCACACTTTTAAATAATATTTTGCATTTTATAGTGCCTTTAATCTTAATAATTCCTAAAATGCTGTACAATTAAAATATATATATATATGCAAACTATATACTTGGGATTACTCTGTCATGCAATCAGCACAGTGTTTCCTTAAGAAACAAAATATTGGTTATAGTCCTCCACTGTCCTCACCTTTATATCAGTTGTGAAATCTTCATGGCTGCTTTTGAAGATGTTCCTCTGCAAGGCACTAAGTGGTATTTCCCAGCAAAATTGTGAATTTGAGGCAAATGCTGTATTAAAAAACATATCTCCCCATGTAATTAAAGAGAAGGGCTAAGGAATTTTCAGCTGCATTGAGGAAGTGTTTTGTATTTGCAGAAACACAGACACTGATAATCATGGGCCTAATCTTGACTATGCTCAAATTTTCTATTTCATAGAATCCCAAGGGCATTCCCATGGAAAAAGCAGCAGTTCACTGAATGAGTTACTTCATTCTACCTTTTCGTGGTGTTGCAGATGACAGCAGTACCTCCTACCAGTCCTCTTGAGAGGCCAGCTCATAAATACTGAAGGAACTGAATGGTTTTCCTGTCCACTGAATGGAAATACATAGATATATCAGCCACAGCAATCTAGTGATAGTTGGGGAAAAAAAAAAAAGACAAAAGAGACCCTCTTCCATGAACAACTAGTATTGGGGAAGCACATTAAAAAGCACCTTCTCCTTCTCTCATACTTTTGTGAAGCTCTAAGCCTCTGCAACCCTGCTCTCAATGTTTCCTTTTAAGGTCACTTCATGGGTGTTTTCGTACAGCAAGGTACAAAAACCTCTCTGATCTCTGCATGAAGGAGAGGAGGCTTCAGAAGTGACAGAGGGCAAGAAGCTCAGTACATGAACCTTCTGTGTTCCTTTGAAAGGACAATGCTGAAGACGGAAAAGATCTACCCTATATCAGGATCACAGGGTCAGCACAATTTTTCTGCTGCGACTTAACATGCCTGCTTTTGAAAAATTTGGCCCACAAAAGGCACTTACCTGGATTAATCTACCTTTGGTCCCATCATCTCCTGTTTGAATAACCAGTTACAAATGTAGAAGACATGTGGAAATGCTAACACCATTTGTAGGGTGGAAGAGCCTTGGCAGACCAGAAGCCTGACTAACACATCTATAATTCAAAATTTTGAATCTCTTATGGTATGGATGTGAAAGGAGATTGCAGCCCTATGAATTTAATGCTTTGCTCTTGTCATGTGGGTGGATGATGACACCAAATATTTGGTCTGGAACTGAGTGTGCTGCATATTTATGTATTCAGAAACCTGAGCCAGACTAGAATGCTGAAATCATTTATGAATTTTTAGTAGTCTTCCTACTGTAAATGTTTAAAGCTGCAGCTTGGTAATAAGATATTTGATAGTAGTGCTCAAAAAGATACCACTTGGGAGTTATTAAAAAACATCTACAGAGCCTAAATGTTTTTATGGAAAAAAAAAGTGATGTGGCCATCTTTCTTCCCTATCTGAATAAATACCACAGAAGCAGCTAAATAGAGATGTAAACCAAATAGTCAAAAAGTCGGTTTGCAGCTTGCATAAAACCAGATGAGGCAAAATAAGATCCAATTGTGTTTCAGTACCAAATAAAGCACATTTTGCAATAGGAGATTTTATGTGTTTGTATGTTTTCGCATTTATATGTGTGTCCATATGAATATTTATATAAGCATATATGTGTATGCACACACACACACATATATACATATAAACACATGCACAAATGATTAAAAAATCCTCAAACAGGCTTGCTGATTATGCCAACTTTTTCACCCATGATTATAATCTGCATTATTCTACTAGACGTTGCTTTAATAATAAAGAAAAACAATTGATGTAGTCACTAAAAGAACTAATTTATTATTTGCATTAAATGTTTATAATAATTGATTGTGTATCACGAATTTGTGTAAACTTGTAATATGAAGAAAACCATCAAGAACACAATATTTATTTTCCTTGTCTAATGTGCCATAGTGTTTCCAAGACTGCAGAGCTGCAAATAAGAGTAATGTCTGATGGGGCACATTGAACGGTTCCCCAGGGACCCTGAAAGGACAGTGTATGATAACTTTCAGGCTTCCATTTATAACAGCAAGATTTACTTTAATGTTTGCATGTTTCTTATGTTTGCATGAACTATGCAAAAATTATAAGAAAATGTATGGAAATATTATTTTTCATATTGCATTAGTTTTAATTGGTTTTTGTTTTTCTTCACCGCTACAATACTTGCTTTCCGCCAGAAAGATGCTTAAATGCTTAACCTAGCATAATTATGTGTATACATTCTTACCATTTGTAATTTGTGCTTTAATTATATTTACCATTTGGACCATGGTATATTTGTGTGACTCAGAGTTATTTAGAAGTCTTTCATTTTCACAGGTTTCCACAATTTTTCTATAGATAAATTAGAAAAGCTTGGGAAATTGCATACTGAAAATTGAAATAAGGACTATAAAATCCATTTTGAGACTTGCCTTTTGGTGTTTACTTCAAAGCATGCTTCTGTGTGTGTGCTTGATTTACATTTAGCAATATCTAAGTGCAAATAGTAATCATACACCAAAGTAAACTGGACTATATGCAATTGCTTCCTCTGTTTCTTCAATTGCAGTTGCAATCCCATAGATTCAAATCTTGACAGGTAGCATAATTAGAAAATTCCCTTTGTCTTATTAAATGTGACTCTTCTCAATAGAATTCACTTCATTGCAGGCAAAGAACAGAAAATATACTTCAAATCTAAAATGGGAAATCAAGGGGGACTGTTTTATTTTTATCTGTCTTTGTGCAAGCGACATTATTATCAAAGGATATTGTAATGCTGAAAATGTACTTTTGGGATTTAAATCACGTATTAGCCTGGAAAGCAAAAAGTGCTGTAGGGCCCATGCAATATATTTTCTCATTAATCTGATTGAAAGATTATCCTTCCTATAGCTATGAAAAGTCTAATACCCATATATCCATCTTTCCTGCTAGTAAAATTCAGCTTTGTGCGTAGTCATTGTCTCTTGTGTCTGAGGTCCTACACTCTTCTTCATTTCTCTGTATAAGCCTATCTGTATTAAAATAAATTCAGAACAGGCCGCCATTTCATGCACACGTTTTGATTATTTCATAAGCTGCTGAGGAAAATGGAAGTATCAGCAAGTCATGCAGTTTTCTGGTAATGTAATGCTGTCATTACCTCAGTGGTCATGTGAAAAAGTTTAGCTATAATATCTATGACAAATGTTCGGTGAGTCAAAACAGTGCATTTAAATGAAATGCAGATATGAATGAGCCATTATTGCAATCACAACTCCAGCTTAGAAATTATTAAATATGAATATATACACTTTCACAGTAACCTGACATTTGTAATACATAACTAGCTGTGCATTTCTCACCCCCCCTCCTCCCGTTTTCTTCCCCATCATCCCCCGGATTGAGAACAGAGGAAGTCATTTTGATCAGAGGCTGCACACAGTAATTGAAGACACTCCTGATGATTTCATGCAATCAGAGTGGCACATTATTTGTGATGAAAATTAAGTAAAGAAGGAAAGCAGATTTATAGGTTGTCTTGCTTGTGGTCAACTGCCTTTACAAAAGATTAGCAATTCTACGCTAACCACCCCAACTGCATAAATACTTTTCCACATCGTAGATTTACGGAAATTTTCATATAACCTTAGTCATAACTTGTGGTACCTCATGATTTTAAGCTTTTAATGAAACTACAGAAGATGTCTTAAACTGAAAGATTTCTATTCTGAGCTCTTTGAGAGCTGATAGCATGAACAGTATAGATGGCTCTAGCCATAACTGTCACACAGATAATATTCTTTTATGCCTCAAGACACTAAGATGGTGCTGTAGATAACCAAAAGGAATAAGCTGCCACCATCACTAATCTGCAGCTTTGAAACACTATAGCTTTTGCATGGTTAAGAGAAGGTAAAATCGCCTAGAACTCAAATATAGAAGACATTTTTAAGTTAACACAGAAGAGAACTAAAGGTTTTCATACTTTTTAATCTATATCCACTCTAGATCAAATCAAGTATAACCTCCTTTTTGTGTGTTTATGGATAATAATTGAAAATGCAAAAGAATCCTCCTAGGATACTTTACAGTAATATAGTGAAATTGAAACGTGGGGAATAGGTAGCCTTATTGCTCCCTTTGGAGCTTAACTTTCAAGATGTTTTTATAGACTTTTTGCTGATTTTATAATACATGTAAGAGATTTTGTCCACAATCTACTTCATGCCAGAGCACTATAATTTCTGTTGATTATTTTTCAATATGTAAAAGCAAATGCAACTGAAACTTTAATAAAATAATGAAATTTATTTCTGTTTATCATAGCTAAGGTCACCAAATTAAAACTACATGAGAGTATGAAGTAAAGCAAAAAGTAGAACTTTTATAAACACTTTACACTTTAGTAGCATTTCCTACTAGAAACCTTGTTTATTCCTATTCTTTAAAAAAAGATTCTGCACAAATGTTTTTAGCATTCATGTTACATATTTTTTTTTCATCTTATTTGTCATTTATAACACCTCATACAAGCTACTATTAAAGATTGACTTAAAATAATCAGAAACAAGGAACCAGTACCATTTTGGAATCTAGATTTTTTTTTTCTACATACAGTTTAGAAATCCCTAATCAAAAATCCTATTGTTGTGAGAATACAGCCTGACATGAAAGTGTCAGGGAAGCAGCGAAGGAAAAATGATGATCTTAACATCAACAGAGTTGGACTGACTATAAACTACATTTTCTGGGTGTGTTTTTTAGATATTGTGATATGCTTTTCAGAGGAAAGAAAAATTTTACTTTAAAGTCTCAAGCAATATGAATATTTTTTATTGAGCACATAAACTATCAATAATAGTCCAGTAATTTGTGCTCCAAAATACAATCATTGCTAGGACAAAAAGCCCAAAGCATCCAGGAAGCTATTAAATGCACAGCAAAATTTGAAATGAAACCACAGTGACTTGTTCTTATGGCATGCTGATGTTATTGGTCCTTGTATATAGTTACATAAGCATCTCTGAAGCCAGATTTTAAAAACAGTTTGCAAAGCAGTTAAGGAACATCAAAATCTGGCTTTACCATCAACTCTCTAAGCCCTGTGCTAAGCATTACTTATGACTCTTCTGTGTAAACAACTGCATGCAGTTGAAACTAACAGAAAATAGGAAAATATGATGAAATTACTTCCCACTGCAAGACCTTATGCTGTGTTAAAAATAATTTCAGATTATACTCCTAATCAAAAATGAAATTTTTATCTCTCCTTTTGCCATTGATTCAAGAAATGCAGATGCCTCCCACCCTCAACTAAACTTTGCCACAGGTAGCTCTAGAGCTTGTCATTGCTGCCATTATGGCAAACCCATGTCTTCCGTCAGTAAGCGATCTAGAAATCTTGTATAGGTATAGATTTATCAAAAAAAATATCCTGATTCCTGGGAAGAAATACTGAATCAGAAAGACTAATTCACCATCATTCTGTGACTCCACCCATTGCCATGTTACAAACTGCCTTGATATTGATTCCAGAATTGTTTTAAAGAAGATGCCTAGGAATAAGGCATATTACTCATTTGCACAGAACTTCCATTTGAATATAAGAAATATAATTTTTGGCCCCAATAGTGGGTGAAGTAGAAGGATTTTGACTTACTATTGTGCTGCTGCTGTTCACGTGCCCCACTTGAGTTTCACTGCCAGAACAGGTCAAAAACGGACTAACAGAAAGAACTGTAGTTTTATCCCTGTCTAGCTGTACCCACTTAAAAATCATAGAAGAGGTATTACTTAAAATAGTTTGCCTGAGAAGTTAATATAGGCTCATGTCACAAATTAATTCTCTTTAGTTTTTATTTGTATTAATCACAAAACACCTGCTTTTTATTACAATACTTATTCAGTCCTTAAATTGAGGTAGTCTAATGTTAATGAAGGAACCTGATATGAGCATCTAGAAGATGTTTATTATATACCATCACAAAAATGCATTTGTCATTGATGGAGGTTCATGTAGAGCTTTGCACTGTACATTCTTTCCCTTTCCAGGCAAAAGCTATTAGCTTGCTTGAGTAGGACTATTGTACAATAGGTGAATAGTCTATGCTTGCAAGATTATAATCCTTATGTTGCTGAATAAGAAACACACAGTTCTCTAAACTGTAGAGATTCTGTCCTGAATGATGTAAAAGATGTGCCTCCAGCATTTTAGGAAGGATTTGAACCAAGCCTGCCACTTTCTTTATTTTTTTTTTTTTCCTGGCTATTGCTCAGTTTGCCTTATGTCTTTGCTGCATCCGGACATATTCTGTATGTGGATATCCAATACTTTGTGTTTAGGCAGCATGACAAAATTTCATGTTGGAACAAGAATGCTACAGCAAAGTATTGGTGTGTTTTCCCTAAAAGCACCTACTGACTGTTGTCCAAAGTAACTCTAATGCAGCTGCTTTGACCATTGCCATCTAGGTTATTGCAAATAAATGCAATAGAAGCAACTGACAGAGAATTTGGATACATATGAACTAAAATAAAATCCAGAACTGTGAGTACAAGGAATGCATCCACAAGCTGGTCTGAGTGCAGGGGTGGCCTACCAAAGCAGTCATCAGCTGAACTGGCTGAGAGAACTGGCTTGGTTCAGCCTTTCAAAGACAACTTACTGCTGTGATTCCTGAATCAAGGGCTTAGAGAAGACATTCTGACCCTTCCAAAAACTAGATGTTCTCCAGATGTCCCTGACCATCTTAAAAGATTTTCTGATGCTATTATTTTGAAGTTTAGGTCTGCTAAGTTGGCTATTCAACTTCAAATTTAGACAAGCACCCCCAGAACTGACATTTTCTGCATAATGGAGAGAAGAAAAAGAAGATGATACACCGAGCAGCAGGACAGTGACCAGAGGTTTCTTGAAGTGTATAAAATAAAAATTGAAAAGAACCCCTGCTAGTCATGCACAAAATTTAGCTTGAAATGTGTGTTTAAATACCAAGGCTAACTGCTTAAGACATTATATTCATAATTTCACTTCCATGAAGATTTTTAATGTCAGATGATACCTCCCAGCCCATTATTACTAGGCTAAAATGAATGACAGACAGAATTGAAAATATCTTTGAAACATTATGAGTGCTATTTGAAATTTCCAAATTACTACCCTGATACCATTTTAGCAGCATACTGGAATTAATACAGTACTAATAATATACTTATTGGAGAAGCAAGTCCTGAATAAATGAGTTTATGTAAGTACTTACACTTTAGCAAGCATTATACTCTGTTATTCTACACAGTAGCAAAGCAATGATAAATAAGTCATGTTGGAAATACGTTATGAAAAATATGACTGCACAGCTCATCAGTTGTATGCCATTTTGCTTTTTAAAACTTACAAAGCTTATACAGTATAGAATATAGACATTGTAGCTGAATTTTCAAAAGGGCAGATTAATTTATGGCCAATAACAACATCTCTAGTTATACTGCAAAAATAAGTTTTATCAGCTCTTATGCTTCTGGACATAAACTGATCATTGAAAAGGTCAGGATGTAATTTTTATGCATGCATGCAACTTTTTTCTTTATATAAAGCTTTTGTTCCTGCTGCTCTTTCTTTGTGTTTTGAGGAATCATGGAATCATAGAAGCACAGAATATTGTGAGTTGGAAGGGAACCACAAGAATCATCAAGCCCAGTTCCTGGCCATGCACAGCACCATCCCCAAGAGTCACACCATGTGCCCTAGAGCACTTCCAAACACTTCTTGAGCTCTGCCAGGCTGGTGCTGTGGCCACTTCCCTGGGTAGCCTGTTCCAGTGCCCAAACACCCTCTGGGGAAAGAACCTTTTTCTAATATCGAACCTAAACCTCCCCTGACACAAGTTCAGGCCATTCCCTCTTGTCCTGTCAAGCGGTAGGAGAGATCTGTGCCTGCCCCTCCCCTTCCCCTCATGAGGAAGTTGTAACTGCAATGAAGCGTCTCTTCAAGCTCCTCCTTCTCCAGGCTGAACAGGCCGAGTGACCTCAGCCGCTCCTCACACAGCTTTCCCTCAATGCCCTTCACCATCCTCATTGCCCTCCTTTGGACACTCTCTAATATCCTAATGCTTTTTTCTGTTGTGGCACCCCAAAACTGCCCCCAGCACTGGAGGTGAGGCTGCCCCAGTGCAGAGCAGAGCAGAGCAGGACAATCCCCTCCCTTGCCCAGGTGGCCATGCTGATGCCCCCAGGACAGGGTTGGCTCTCCTGGCTGCCAGGGCACTGCTGGCACAGATTCAACTTTCTGCTGACCAGGACCACCAGATGCCTTTCTGTTGCGCTGCTCTCCAGCCTCTCATTCCCCAGTCTGCACATCCATCCAGGGCTGCTCAATCTCAGGGGGAGAATTCAGCACTTTCCCGCATTGAACTTCATATGGTTGGTAGAGAAACACTGCTATGGTCTTCTTTGATAGTCTTTGATAATTTTTAATGTCTGATGCTTTCTTCATAATTTAGAACATTGTTTCTTTAATCAATAGAAACACATGGCCAAAGTTAGTTACTCATCCTGCTAATGGTCTAACAATTTCTTTTTCCTTATGCTGAGACTGATAATGCCTCTAAAGCAAAAATACCATTTTCCCCCTCATGTTTGGGGAAAATGAAATATTCTTCAGGGTACTATAAATCAAGTGTTCCAATATCACAGAATCATCATATTGAAATAGGTTACCAGTTAGAAATGGAGGACTTCTGTCTTTGCTATCGTTTTGATTTTCATTCCAGGCAAATCTTGGAAAGAGATATAGCCAAACAAACTCATGATACAGTACTGTAAAAAACATATGAATGGATCTTGCCCTGTATAGAGGCAAAAATCTGCATTCTTCACTGCAAGAAGTAAGAACAAAAATGGACAATCTAGGAAAAGAAAAAGTGGTCTCAGTGTTAAGGCCTCTGTAGGATTTGATTCACTACAAAATAATTAAGTTTTTCTGAGTACTTCCTTAAAGCAAAACCTTTTACAGCTGGCTGTCAATTGAGTTTATCCAATCTGAGAAAGTTTTGCTCCTGTCTTTAGAACGAAGAGATCTTTTAGCTGCAAGTAATTTTAGGAGGAATTGTGTTGTGAGAACATGATACTTTAGACAATTACTATTCTTGCTCAAAACTCAACCTGTCAGGTACAGGACCCAAACTTAGTGGTTTATTTTGATGCTCCTTTTTGCACTTGATGTTACAAAATGAAGATAGCAGTTTATTCCCTACATACTGTGAAGATAAGATCCCATGCATACAGTATTTTAGTTTTGTGGGGAGGAACACCATAGAGAAGGCCATAATACCACCATTAATTTTATATTCGGTGTTGGATTTGGCTTATGTCAGGTGAGAAGCCAATGGTAAGGGTAAAAATAGATATTAAACACACCCTGGGTTTGTTGGATTTTATTTGGACAGACAATCTGTCTGTATTATGCAGTAAATCAGGCTGGGATGTGGTGGACAAAATAAAAACTGATCATAATATTTTTATGGCGTTTGATCTTGTTCTGGTTTTTAGTTCCATGTGAGATATTTGAGAAGAGAGTCATGGTATGGTCTACTCAATTCTCTGTGGGGAGACCGAAAATCAGAGTAGCTCTACTGCAACAAAATAATCAGCACTGCAGGAGAACTCTAAGCAGGATTTCATCTACAGAAAGCATCTCTGGAGAATTTAACAAAATTTCAAATAGCGAAGTGGACAGTGCAAGTTTTTCCAGTGCTTGTTATTCTGATTAAGATGTGCAATGAAATTATATCAATGTTCAGAACCTGAGAAAATAACATCAAGAAGATATATGCTTTTTTTTGTTTGTTTGGTTGGTTTTTTTTTTGTATTCACTGATCAATTGGTGGTACAACAGGAAAATTCATATCCAATATAATTTCAAATACATTTAGAGGATTCATTTTTCCAACAGGATGAATCTTCTCTGTTCCTTTACATCTCATAGCAACTGAAGGTTCTCAGCACTCTTTGGTATTGGGAAATTAAGGAGCAATGTAGCTAATTTTATACTGGAGAGAAGCTGGAATTTGAAAAAGACAATGTAATATTTGTTGATATTATGGAGTGGTAAGAGTGTGTTGTAGAGAAGAAAAATACTTTGCAAAAAAAATTGTTGAATGAACAATGAGTTTAATCTTGAAGGGTTAGTAAAATCACAGTTTATGATTATGATGGGAAATTAATTACAATGCAGCTTGATGTGCATAGACACAATTAGTGACTAAAATAATGCAACATGACTCGTGATGGTGTCAGATGTGGGGAAAAGTCTGATTTCTCTTCAAATCAGTAGCAATGGTTTTATTCTGTCTTAATGAGACATTTTTGATAACAAAATACTTAATATTTTGTCAGATAATGCAAGAATTTAAACTGTCTTAAAGTGACAATTTCATGTCTAAATATTGCATTTCAATTTGGTGGATAAATAAAGATTTTACAATGTTGATGTTAGCATTGCAGTGTCCCAGCTACCAAAGGATCTGTAGGATCTGTGTGTGTGTGTGTCCCTTCCTTCCTTCCTTCCTTCCTTCCTTCCTTCCTTCCTTCCTTCCTTCCTTCCTTCCTTCCTTCCTTCCTTCCTTCCTTCCTTCCTTCCTTCCTTCCTTCCTTCCTTCCTTCCTTCCTTCCTTCCTTCCTTCCTTCCTTCCTTCCTTCCTTCCTTCCTTCCTTCCTTCCGACACTTCCTTCCTTCCGACACTTCCTTCCTTCCTTCCGACACTTCCTTCCGACACTTCCTTCCGACACTTCCTTCCGACACTTCCTTCCTTCCTTCCTTCCTTCCTTCCTTCCTTCCTTCCTTCCTTCCTTCCTTCCTTCCTTCCTTCCTTCCTTCCTTCCTTCCTTCCTTCCTTCCTTCCTTCCTTCCTTCCTTCCTTCCTTCCTTCCTTCCTTCCTTCCTTCCTTCCTTCCTTCCTTCCTTCCTTCCTTCCTTCCTTCCTTCCTTCCTTCCGACACTTCCTTCCGACACTTCCTTCCGACACTTCCTTCCGACACTTCCTTCCGACACTTCCTTCCGACACTTCCTTCCGACACTTCCTTCCTTCCTTCCGACACTTCCTTCCGACACTTCCTTCCTTCCTTCCTTCCGACACTTCCTTCCGACACTTCCTTCCTTCCGACACTTCCTTCCTTCCCATTATTGATTGGTATCTTCATCAGCCTAAATTATTTCTCAGGCAGTGTGCAGGAATTAATGGTAGAGTTATCTTTAAAATACTATGGTATAAAAAAATAACATAAACTACATCTGTATTTGAACTAGCTATTTTTACAAATATCTATACCAGGGGAGGGATGGGGTGAGATTTGAGTGGTGTTTTTTTTTGTTGGAAAAATCCCATACTTGTGATTTAAGGTATTCTTGCATGCAGTACTTTCACTAACTGAGATCTGGGCTGAAATTCTGGGCCATCAGTGGCAGTAAATAGACTAGACTGGAAGCAGTAAATGAAAATAAGGCAGCATGCTTCCTAACTATTTCCAGAGTACCACACTTATATGGAAAGCTGGTAGGAAAATCAGTTTTCATGCACTTTCTACTCAAATGGGCAGAAATGGACATCTAAGAGCATTAGGCCTTCTGTTCTTTCAAGTTCTTCTCTCCAGTGAGGAAAAAAACACTTTCATGAAGATTTAATTTAACTGCAAAAAATCTCTGTGGATAAAATCACTAATATGAATCTCAAAAGGGATATTTCTGAGAGATGAAAACTTTCAGAGGAAGCAGGGTTGATTTGATTATGAGTGTACAAAGCTCAGAATTCCCAGTGGTGTGATAATCCTTAAAATGAAAATGCTTCCTAAACAAAACACTCTGTATGGGAACATCTTTCACCATGCACTTATCTGAAGTTCTTTACAAACAAAATCCCTATCAACAACAAATTCTTATGGGATAAAGGAGATCTATTAGAATTACAGTAGTGAGTAAGAGACAAGCTCAACAAGCCTATGGTGTTTTTGACAACATGATCAGTTTTATTACAGAAGTAAAATTAAATTTATACTACTGGAAAATATGTGTCTGTCTCTAGAAAAATATCATCTAAATGATCAGTCCAGTCTGGAAGGATACCCTATTAATATATTAGTGAATACAGAAATTTTAATGGATGAGTATAAACTGCTCAAAACTACTAAACAATTATAGCTGAAAATTTGGAGAAACTGTATGCAAGCAAAAACAGCAAAGAAGGCATACATGAACGAATTATTTTGCTATCTTTGCCAATGTCCTGCTCAAAATATGTTTTATTTTCCTTTCCCTTCTCTTTCCTTTTTTTTTCAAAGACAATGATACATTTTCACCTACTTTTAGGACTTCTTAATTTTTTCCTTACTACTTCTTAGTCCTTTGGGAATATTACCTCATATAGAAATCATGGATTTGTGTTTTCCATAACAATCACCATTGTGTCCCTGTGCCTGCTCCCTGCCACAGCACTTTTTATTCTCTCTGCTTTTTAAAATATCTAGAAGAGCAAGTAACTGGATAATGCAGGATTCTCATCTTTAGGAAGATAGTGTGAGCTACCAATCTTTCTAGCACATAAATGTAGGAAGTAAAAGAATTTCAAATCATCTTGTAGTGATAACAAATATATACAGCTTTGCCAGTGTGAAACAAGCAAATGTTCTTGATATTGGATTAGAGTAAATGTCACATAAATTAATAATTCAGTAATATTTCTTCAGCTACTATTTTCACAAGCGATGTCTGTATTTGCCCAGTATTTGAACAAAAGCAGATAATGGAATGAAGTTTTAGAACAGCATTCAGACAACTGGAAGTTATGCTTATCTTAAAATCTCTGTCTGTTTTTACACTGTATTTTGATTGCTGATTCCATGGTATAATCAGTAACTACTCTCAATAGTATAGGAGATTTTTCAACTTAAATCTCACTGTCTTAATTTCATGAGGAGATTGTGATGACTGACTCACATTTACTCTTGAGTTCAGCATTAAGATAATTGTATAATAAAACACAGTCAATGAGGACCTTTAAAGAATGCCACTTTTTTTGTTCTTATTGTTTTAAACACAAATCTTGACAACCAGTTTTGGCTAGCACACATAAAGTGGTATACAGAGTGCAAAGGAGATTAGTATAAATGCACGAAAACTGATACCTGTATTATCTCAGTTATCAACCATCTCATAAAAAGATTATTTATATTTTCCAGTCCAGGAGGAGGTTAAGATGCAGTCAGATCTGTAAGTAATTTAATAAAAATGTAAACAATTAATCATTAGTTCATATTTCACGTTTTAATGTTTGTTTTATTGGTTGCTCTATTTTCTCATAGGTTTTTTTGAGGCTTGTCTAAAAGAAAATATGCTATTCATTTGAGCCAAACCACAGTAAAATGATTCTGCCTAACTCTAAAAAACCCAATCATTCCTTTTCATATTTTATAATAACATATGACATGTCAATTTAAACAAAATACACAATATTTGCTGACTGTAGTAAAAGGTTGATATTAAAATAAAGTATGCTGCTGTTAAGACCAGATAATTGAGCATACCGAAGTGCAGGTAGTATCTGCTATAGCAAATGCAATACAAAAGCCTCATATTTTTCCTAACAAAGGGTGCTCATACAGATAATATTTGGTATCTAGCACTTTCTCGGTCTGACTGTTTAGCAGAAATCTTTACTTTTTTTTACACTTATGCCGCAATAAATTTTAAAATATGTGTATCAGACCTAACAGTGCCAAAAAATATTGTAAAATATTAGTGAGGTCTTTTTTCTGGGCAATGCTCTTTGTGTGTCTGTATTTGTGTATGTCTGTGCCTGTATTTTAAAAAGAAATTTTACTCCCTTGGGTTTGATTTGATTCTTTCTGAATTTACCCTGAGTGAGCCACCATATGTTCTTCTCCTTCCTGTATTATTAAAAAAAATGCATAAAGTCTCCAAGTCTTAGTACACCAGTATTCTAGGGCAAACAAAAATGTCTCTTGCCCTCAGTCCAAATATTTCACAGAATTCTCAAATTTTTAGACAAGCTATTTTGCACTCCTTTTCTTCTTGTAAAATTTTACTCTCACTCATGCCAGATGGACCTTTGTCTTACTGTGTTTAGTCTAACACAAAACTCTTTAGGCTTCTTGGCTTCTTGCTTTTTCCCAAAGTACTGG
Organism: Melospiza melodia melodia; assembly: GCF_035770615.1. Taxonomy (NCBI): domain Eukaryota; kingdom Metazoa; phylum Chordata; class Aves; order Passeriformes; family Passerellidae; genus Melospiza; species Melospiza melodia. The sequence continues at coordinate 143,060,849 of NC_086194.1, forward strand.
ATGGTGTGTAATAATTTGTATTTGCTACTTCATGTCATTTTCTTGTCTCCTTCCTTTAAATTGTGCTTACCTTGTCCAGGTTAACGCTTGCCCCGAAATACTTGATCCCAGAAAGAACTTTTTTCAGGTGCTAGAGCTCTGCTAAAACTTCTTTACCCAGATTCTTTCCAGGTTGCCTGCTTTATTACCAGTCCTACTCCTGATGTATCACTCTAAATCATTCTCTACAGTGATCAGGTACGTTCCAGATCTGCTCTATATTCTGCTGCCCATAAAACAAAGAATGGCTGCTCCTGCGGGAGGAAGTGTGGTGGCCATTGCACAGTCCCTTTACTCGTTCCTGACCCAGTGCCCTTCAGGCTGGCTGTGCAGAGGCTCCCGTTGCTCTGCCACCTGGGCAGGGACGCACATCTGGGCAGGAGGCGCCCCAGCCAGAACTGGCCTTCTCCGCATCTCCCTTCTCCTCATTCTCACCCACACAAAACTGAACTTGGCCCTGCAGATTTTAACTAATTAATGGAGAACCAATCTCCTAAGGACCTTGTAGCACAGAACAAGCAGCAAGAAAGAGGTTTTGGATGTTCCACCAAGCAGAACTCCAGGTGCTCAGGTGTTCCCTTTAGCTCAGGCTGGAGGCTCATTATTCTAACAGTGTATTTGATTCTGTCATGCCTTTTATGTATAATGCAAACTTGAAAGTGATATACTACATTCTTTTCAACATATTTTTACTGCAGTGAATCTGAGACTTATTTTTGTCTAAGATGTAGAGCTGCAAGAAATAAACTGTTTTGCTATGCATTGCTACATACAGTTTTTGTTATATTAATGATAAGAGCTGCATGGTTCTTGAAGCAGGAGTAGGGAAAGAGTGCTATTTCATTTTGGGGCACCTGTAAATAAGAAGTATAAATAACTTCCTATTCATGTTGTTAAAGTTTCTAGAGAAAAAAAAAAAAAAAAAAAAAAAAAAAGGCCAAACAAGGACCAAAATCTCAAACAAGGATGGTTTTGCCCTTTTGAAAATGAAACATATCAATCCACTTGAAGTCATTCCATGTTTTATATGTTTGAATAGAATCTGTGTTTTGCTTGGTTTTTCAAGGATAAACTTCACAAGAGTTTATGTTGTTTTGCCCTTTGTCCAGAGTTCCTCTAAATTTTAATGGCCTATGTTATACCTACAGTTTGTCACTGAAATTTACCTTAGTTTTTGAGGCCTCTACAGTAATTGCCTCCTGAAAAGGTCTGCTCATCTGTTGTCACATTAGCATGTTAACTGTTTATTAAAGCTATGGAATTTGCATCTACGTCCAGTGAGCTGTGGCATGGGAAAATGGTGGGAAGAAATACTGTTGCAAATCTACCTGCAATATCTGCTTCACTTTACCACTTCTTTTTCTTGTCTGCCATGCTGAAATTGGATTCTGGAAATTTTGAGGAGGTTTTGGGGTCCTATAGACTTTAGAATAAAGTCATGGATATGCCTGCATGCCTTCTGCAGTGCATGTGTAAAATCTGTAGTCTTATAAGTCAAAATAAATTTACACACAAACAAACTTGAACTTCATCAGGTTGAGAGTTTTTCCCCCTGTTCTGCAAATATATTGCAACACCATACACAAGTAAAATTCAACTCCTGATCAAAAATTTCTGTGTTTTTCTTTTTTGGGAAATGGAAAATCCAGAGGGACCATAATTGAGATAGAATTTTACTGTAGGATTTTCCAGAAGGGGAACATAAATATGAGAACTTTAAAATAGATATAAATGCAATTTTTTTAAATTTACAATTTATATAGTCTTTTTCAGAGAGGGGAAAAATATTTGAGTTTTAGTTCTGTTTTGCCTCAAGACAGTGTTCTCAGAAGTAGACAATTATCATTACAAGACCTATTTGAGAAATTAATTTTTAACATTGTCTATAATTTCCTTAAATGGGTTTTGCTTTTACCCAACTACTGTGGCCAGAATCTTGATTATTTAATTATTAATAGAGAATAATTTTACCTCAAAAGAGAACTGAATTCTATGTGGGTGAGAATAAAGAGAAACTAGAGTTCTTCATACTTAAAGTATGTATCTTGAAAGCCTTGTCCTGCTTCTTCCTCCCCCTTCTCTTCCCTCATCAACCATATGAAAGGCTGAAGCCCACTTATCTCAAGCACTGTCTTTCACAATTTCCCCGTGTGATTGCTACACTCATTTGGGATACTTGGCTGATAGATCCCTGGTTTTCATCTTGTGACAATGGAAAGGAGGGCATTCTCAGTGACAGGCCAATAATAAGAAATAAATTCCTACAAAGCTGATCCCAAACAAGTGGAGCCTCTTTCACATGACTTTCAAGCTCACTACAAGGCATATCTGTATTAAATGGCATTCCCCAATAGGTATGTAGTAATGACACTGAACACAGGAGGAATCATTCTCCAGAAGATTATGGTAAAGAAACAGCTTCAAAGCAGAGAAAGAAAAGTGGTACCTTCCAGAAGTAATTTTGATGTATCTTTAATCATTTCTGTGTGCTCAAATACTCCAATGATTAGTGCCACAGATATACCTATAAATAAATCACAGAATGTTGGAAAACATCTCTGAAACATAAACTGAAGTAGTCATCATCTGTAATGCACATGAGAAATATTTAATTAGCTGTGGAAGTGAGCTGACATGCAAGTACAGTATGTTAATTTGCAGAATTTTCTTTGAGGAACACAAGCTGTTCCTGAAGTGTATGAAAATGAAAGTAGCTTATACAAAATTAAGTTCTGAGATCAATGGCTGAACTTCTTTAGCATCTCTAAGTAGCACTTGGTAAAACTCTGCAGTTGAGAGTTGATCAGTAATTTAATTAAAAATTCAAATGTCAAAGTGTGATGTTATTACTATTATAATATTGTTCCAGTAATTGCAGGACTGTTGCAAATGAAGAAAAGAAAAAAAAAAGTTAACAAATCCAATATATTACAAAAGTGAATAAAATAAATTTACAACAGCAAAAAAAGAGACAAATAACAACTAGAGGAAAAGAGTGCTACCATTAAAATGAAGTTGTCAAGAATTGGAAATATCTCATGATATGTAATACTGTAATAAAATATTAAGTTCTTATTGCCAGATGCCATAATGTCGTCTAAAATAATGAGGAGGGAAAAGAACTATGATCACTAGGTAAGATTGAGATCTTCAACTCTTGTAAGTGGGATAGAACAGTTTCGTTCTGTGCTGGAGATGAAAATCTACTCTACTTGGAAACAATCAAAGAGATTATTATTAACAAGGTGTTTGGGAAGTTAAGAACAGAATATCTTTTCAAGAACTTTACTAAGGAATAGAAGGTTAGAAATAGCATGATAGTTAGCAATGGAATTTGAACCACATAAAAGCTTCTTAAGGGAGGGTGCTGAGAAAGTAACCACTTTAAAATCTCCGGGAAATGTGGCACTGAAGAAGTGATCATTAATAATGGCTGTTATGTGGCAGGAGAATAAGAAGAAGGAAAAACATCAAACATTAAGTAGAGTGACACTGCTTATGTTTTCTATAAGGTGATATTAATTAAATCTTGTAGGCAGACCAGGGAGTAACTGGACTTGTAATAGGACAAGGATAATTAACAGTTGCAAAAAGGAAAGAAAAGCACTTGGGTTAAGCACCACATTAGATGTGTGCTGCAATCTTTTCTGTAATCAGAAATTATTATTATTCACTGAACAAAAGATTCAAATTGATTTTAAAAGACTGACTATGTGAAGGAAGAAAATGTTTTCAAGGTACTTTCTAAGTGATAGGTTTATAGGTAAGAGTATCAGCATTAAAAATAATTTCTCAATTTCAGTTTGGAAAATAAATTATATAGTACACTGAGTTTTTATGTCACTATGATCAAAATCATACACTGATATTTAAGAGGTTATCGGGGAAAAATAGTTATATGTTGCTCAAGGGGAATGAAAATCATAAGTATAAAAACAAAATCATCTGAATTAAATATTATGATACAATGGAATGGCAGCACATATTTCCAATTGCACTTGCAGCTCATTCTGATTTTGTGCCCTAATATTGAAGTAAATTTGGAGTTTAAGAAAATATTTTCTAAAAATAGGATGTGAATCAGATTAGGTAGTCTCTGAATTGCAACAACTTAAAAAGAAATGTATAATCTTATGTAATTTACCCCTTCTTTTTATTTTTGACTGGTATTTGTCCCCTGATGGTTATATTTGAATTCAATTTAATCATATAGAAGAACTATTAATTATAAATTTAGGAAGTTAATAAAATCATATAATTTTATTTCAGATTTTGAGGACAAACACAGTGAACTTTTACCAGAGAGTTATAAGCAAAAATTAAACTGTGTTTAGCTAAAAGCAGAGATACAATAACTACTAAAAAGGCAAGGAAAATGTCAGACTATGGCATTTAAGGATAGAAGGGATAGTTGGAATTGGAGAAAGGAAAAATACAGCTTTAAAGTGTAACAAAATTGTAGATATAAGTTTTTAAATACCTAGCAAAACTTATGTCAGTGAAGGAATAACAGAAAGAAGAAAGATATTTAAAAGAATATTATTTGGAAGGGTGCTTTAGGTTAACTAGAAAAGAAAGGTCCAAAAGAGTTTGCTCAAGAATACAAATTGACTTTGAGAATGTACATGTAACAGGATGGGAAAAATAAAAATGGCTTAGAAATAGAAGGCCAAGTGGGAAGTGTGGTGAGTATGGCAATGGATTCTGCTTCACACTGGGGAATCTACATGGAAATAACTAACTCAGGATGAAGTACAATTTATCTAGCAATAACATTGCCACGAACTACTCTGTGTTGTAGGTTGAACATAAATAGGTTTTGCACAAATTTTAATCAGGCATTGTTACAGGCAATGTCTATAAGACAATGTTACGGTCACTGTCTATAAAAAGCATAATTGTGCCTGAGATTAAAAGAGTAAATGATATAGGAACAAAAACAAAAAAAAAAAAAAAAAAAAAAAAAAAAAAGGGAAAAAGAAAAGGAAAATATTAGAAAGACCAAGAAAAACAGCAGACCAGGAAGCTTCAGAGGAAAGAAAAACAAAATCCAACAACAGTATAATAGATGCATTGTAACAAGAGAGAAATAGGGATGATTAATGGAAGGTGAAATTAAAAGAAGTGATGTAAGAGCAAAGAGTACTACAAGGTCATCTATAGCAATGAGCTATATGAACCCTGACATTTTTACAATGGGTTTTCAACAGAGTGAACTGATCCTAAAGTATAGCAGCTTGAGTGGGACAGAGGAGAAAGAAAGAAAAGGTTATGTTGCAGCATGATGGAAAAAAAGCTTGTCTTAAAAAATTAAGTCTTTTCAACAGCTAAAGCCTCAGAGAGTTCCTTAGTGACCTGATTTGTCAAATGGATTTTTGTCCCTTGCTTGGTATTTTCAGTTCACTGCATTCTCTTACCCCAGGTTTCAGTAAATAATAACTAAAAAAATTAAAATGCTCAAACGTTTAATTTAATATCTTGCCTGCATTGAGTTTCCATATCTACTTAGTATAAACATCTTAAGATTACTTTAGGACTTAGTGCTTTTTGACTATTGATGGCAGTTCAAGGGTCCCAAAATGCAGGAAAAATATCTAGTTCAAAGTATCACTCCCTACAGCTATGGATTTCAACTGGAGATCGTATCTCAAAATCACTTTTTGTAGTAACCTACTGCTCTACTAAACACTAGTAACACAAATCAATCTGGCATTCCCAGAAGCCTAGGGAGAATTCTCACACAGCTTTCACTGTAAATGCATTCAGGTTGCAATGGTTGATCTGGAATCAGGGTTTCTCAGAAGAACATGCTGCTGACAAAAATAAACTCCTGGAAATAAAAGAAAATTTAAAAAAAGAAGAAATAAGGGGAGATTAATCTACAAAATTACTAAGTTGTTTGACCAGAAATGTGTGTAACTGCCTTTCTCCACCAGGCAGGGGATCAATGAGAATGCAATGCTTTGAATGCCAATCACATTGTAGTGTCTGAGAAAAACAAGAAAATTATCATGTTTTTGGTTTTTAGCTTGCAAATTTCATCCCTTTTCACATAGTATACAAAAAATTCCTCCTCTGTCATCTTGCAATATCACTATTGCTTCTGCATGTGTAAGCAGATTGCTGCTTTATTTTGTTTTCTCAGGCACTTTGACTGAGGTGAAATATATGAAATGCATGTATTGTGATCTAGATAATGGTATTGTTTTATGTTGTGTTTTGTTTCACAAATGGATTAGGGGAAAGGGTACGTTCTTATTACTTCAGCACAAGCTGAATCTTGGGAAGGGGTGAAGTAATTCAAACAAAAGAACAGGCACAAACTTTAGCATATCTCCTAAGAATTTTGCAATGTTTCAGGTACAGCACAACAGGGAAAAAAAAAAAAAAGAGCTGCTTCAATGGTCTTCATCTGACACCCCAAGGAGAAATCAGGTGATTCTGCTGCTGCTTTAGCAAAGCTTCTAATATCCCTCTACAATGGTCCTAGCATGGGAAAGGGAGGAAAGTGCTCAAAGCCCATCAGCACCAGATACAGAGAAGAGAAAATGAAGGGAGCTGCTCAAAGCTGTTTCCTATTCTTCTCAAAATGCAGTTTTAAGACATTGCTTATTTAAAGCTTCTTATGGGGAGAAAGAGGGACTTTCAGGCCATTCAATCTGAATTCAACTAAAGATACATATTTTAAATAAAATAGTGTAACTATATTCAAGTCCTCTTTGGACATTCATGTGCAGAATTAAATCAATTAAAATATATTAAACCTTAGGGGAGAAAAGAAATTATTATATGGTTTGCTTAATCCATTTTAGAAAACAATATTGAGTTTCTTGATGGTTCTGAGTTGACAGATCCTTACAATCTTATGATTGTGTTCAGGGACTCCTTTGCCTGCTCTGTTGTTCAGCCTTGTATGCCATACAAGACTTAGACCCACCGAGAGTTTGTGTTGTACTATATTTAATTAGGTCGTTACTCATTTTGTTGTTGATACCTGAAATTTAATGAAATGGCTCCTAAGAGTGCCAGTGGTAACAATAAATTATATCTACCCTGCATTAATAATTAAAATCTGCCTTTTAAAATGCTGTCCAAGGGTGTGGTCTCAGTTACTGATGGAGACCTATGTGCTTAACCATAGGTATTAACCATCTTAAACTCTGAGAAATTACATATTTGGACATGTGTGTATTTCAATTTAACTCTAATATTTGGGGAATATTGTTATTACCACTGAAAAGGGAAATGGTCTGCCATTAGGCCTCTTGTCAGTTGGGATGACTTGCATTTTGCTTTCATAAAATTGATTGGTTTCTGCTGAAAGTAAGCTGCTCAAAGACTTGGCAAGCAGCATGAATCTAAGGGCCTTCTGTACATGGTATAAGTCCATTGAGTAGAAATGTGGATACACATGACCTATATTTCTAGATAATGCTCTGTCCTGGCAGCTAACTTGCCTGTACATTTTGTTTTATGATTAAACACATATTGATGGGTAAAATAGGCCTTTGTACCTTTTCTATTAAATTTTGCTGTTAGGCAGCTTTTAGCTTACTTACTGCACAATTAGTCTTGCTTCTCACAGGAGGGCCCACTTCTTCTCTTCTCCTAGGATTATCTGAGGTTGATCTCACTCCCTCTTGTTATAATTTATGTATTTAGGGAAGAAGGTTATCTTGCAGTTTGAATACAGAAGGCAGAGCCCAGGGAATTTCTGCTTCCAGCACAGTCCCACTGAGCACTTGCTGGCCTTGCAGACCACAATTCTCCACCCAAATTCTTTTACTGACCTAGCTGAAGTCCTTCTCTTTTGGGAACCCAGCTGAAGATGTTCGGTTCAATTACGTTACCCAGGAGAAGTCCTTACAATGTTGAAATCTGTTCTTAATTATATCCCCCACTGATACAATTGAGACAAAAAATTGATTTCAAAATTCTCATTAAAACAAAATAAAATAAAATGACCAAACAATAGATATGGTAGTACAACTTGCAGCCTGTAAGCAAACACAAAGAATTGTAATGCCTATTAATTAGAAATTTAAACCATAAATTTTAATTGCCTCTTTTCAAACTAATTCTCTGTGGGCAGCTTTTGAATAGGAGGAATAAGGGACATAGAGGAAGTTTAAGTGAAGAGACACTATTTCTTTTCCTAAAAAAAAAAAAAAAAAAAAAAAAAAAAGAAAGTTTTCATGATAGCTCAGACTTCCCTCAAGTCTTAAAAAGAACAGCATTCATCCTGTCTCCTGAGAGTTTTCTAAATAAAGTTACTGTTGATGCTCCCTCCGCAGACCTGGCCAGAGGAACCTATAAAGCATTTATAATTCCCAGATTGTTAATATAGAAACATCATGAAAATATGAAAAGCTGTGTCTGTGACTGCTTATGAAGAGGCAAAGGAAGAAACAGAGTTACTAAGGTAGAAATTCCTTTCAATACCAAAGGAAAGGGCTGGGTGAGACTTCCTGCGACAACTTTGGAGCAAGCTCTGGGTTATAAATGGAAAGGTGGGAAAAAAAAGATCACATGTGTATTCACCAGCACCCCCACCACAAGCAACATTTCCCTACCTCTGTCTGTCTCACTCCCCAGAAATATTCTCTCTGCTGAACAAAGAAAACAAAACCCATTGGGGAAATCTGTGCCTTCAAGAGGCGTTACGAAGATTCTGGCAAGGCTCAGACCTCTCTCACTGGAGATAATAAGCCTGTTTTTATCAACAGAATGAGAGCACTAAATAGTAATTTCTACCCATATCTGCATTTTTAGTTCCTCTTTCAAACTGGGGGGTAAGAGCAATAAGCTTTTTTCTGATCCCTGTTGCAACACTGTCAGCTGCAAAAAGTCATCTGCTCCATCAGAGGACCTAAATGCCACTAAACAGAACCCACAGGGACAAGCGGAAAATTCAGACATGCATACAAAAAAATCACAAGAACATTAATCTTTTCAAGAACCTACTGACAGTACATTTCAGAAAGCACATATAACTCAATTAATGTTTGTGCTCACAAAACCTTTTAATTTATGAATTATAGCTCTTGGGGTTTGCTAAACAATTAAAATCAAATCTAACTTCTCCCCTAAATTTTGCAAAGCATATTTTATAAGTTTAATTCCTGCAACTTCAGCAGGAACAGCTCATCTACATGACCCTGAGAGTAAGAAAGAAAATCTTATTGCTCAGTGATCTGCTGTCATCAATGGACAAAAATTAAATGCTTTTGCTAATCCTTTCACTTTCACTAGCCATTGACCATGAAGCTTTGTTGACCTTGCTGGAAACCCTGGCAAGAATTATTGAGAGGCACTTGAGCGAGCTATTCTTTTCCCTCAGGAAACAACCAGAGGGTAGTAGCTGCTGATTGCTCTTTTGCCTCGATGTAGTCTTATGCAAGATACTCTGTTCCTTCTATTTGATATACATGCTGCATTGTTAGAGAGATTCAGCCGTATGTTGTAAACACTGCTTTTGGATCTGCTCTGAAATGTACGGTCACGGACATGGTGAAAGTGGAACTATAGTTCAAATCAGATAAAAGAGCTGTTGCTGCCAAATTACTTGAAAAACCTTAGGAGGAGATGAATAAGCTATTTCTCTGTTAATGTCAATATTTTTAACTTGGTTTTCACAGTAAGGCCTACTGTTTAAAGGTCTGGGCACTTTTAAATGGCCAGCAGCAGTTATTCTTTTCTTAAGTGGTTTTCAAATACCCATTTGAGAGGGGGACTTCACTGTGGTAATACCTGGTGTGCCTCTTCAATGCTGGAATTTCACTGTTGCACCTTTTAGCTGTGGCTACAGACAGAGCTCTTTCAGTTTCCCACCTGGTGGCCTGTAGCAATTTGGACCCATCCAGCTTCAAAAATCACTTCTGTTTTCAACAGCCACTGATTAGACAAGCTGGGATGACACAGCCTAATGGCTTACTGCCACTGGAGGAAGGAGTTGGGCTCTCTTGTTCTCTCAGGTACATTCTAGAGCCTCCCTAGTGTGCACTGTAGCACATCTCTGGTTATTTGTTGAGTTGATTAGGTTCTCTAAACCAGTACAAAATTCATCCAGGAGTGAAAACCATCACGTTCCCTAAAAATGAGCTACTTTGTTGATGCATTTTTATCTTCTTAAGTTTCTTCCTAAAAGGGAATTAAGAACTATAAATTAGGGTCTGACATGCTGCTTTTAGAACTTCTTAATAAAGTCATTCTTCAGTGTTGTGAAGTTTGATGGCCTCCAAAGGATGCTGCAGGAAACATTGACATTACGGGGATTGTGACTTAGGCCAGAGGGTAGATTTTACTTCTTTAATTGCCATTGGTTTAAGATAATAATTGCTAATTGTCTATAAAATTGTGCTGTGGTTCACATTATCTGTGTACAGAAAATAGGAAGAGTGAATTTTAGAATCTGCATGAAAAATTTATTGAATAAATGAAGCCTTTCCACAGTTCCTTGAAACTTTCCTATTTACAAAAGCACCAAAGTCCCATTAAAAAAAAGGGGGGGTAAATCAGTAGAGACTTTTTTTTCCAGTGATGAAATAGGCTAATTTCATAGCTGACTTGAAATCTTGTGACAAGTTAGGGTATTCTATTATGCCATTATTAGTAGAAGACATAATCCCTTGCAGCTGTGGTAACTCATGATAACGCACAATATATACCCATCAAGATATCTCCTGACAGCAATGAAATTAACTCGTGTCACCCCTGTGTCTAACAGAATGTGCTTGCAGCTTCTTCTTGGTATGCTGTTTTAGATACCAATGAATTGCTACATGGGGAAAATGCATCTATTAGGAACAATTGTTTATACCAAAATCTTCACTGGCTTCACTGTACATTTGATGACAGATGTTTCAAGCAAGGTATGCAGACAATATAAGTAAATGATTGAAAGTAAAAGAAATCACAGTTATTGCTTACTTCTTAAGTGTGTGTGTTTTCCTGAACTTCAGGGGGATCTGTAGAACTGCTCTGCACAGTTACTTCCAATACATCTTTGGTGAGGTTGAAATCCATTTCTGTGTTCTCTGGCTCAGAATCAATGTGTGAGCCAAAGCCTAAAACCATTGCAAAGTCTGCTGTTTTAAGGAGCTATTTTGAAATTATAGAATGATGAAAAAACTGTTACTTACAACTCTGTTTTATCTCCTAAACTAATACTTTTTATACAGAATTATCCAAGTGACAAGGAAGCTTTGAGAACATGTTTTTTATGGCTAGTTCCAAATTGCTGCAATGAAAGTATATTTTACAGTATTTCAAAGAGGAGGAAGAAGGCAAATCAGATGATAGTGAACACATCTCAGCAACACTTTGAGACTGTACTCTTAATGACTTTTTAAACTAAGTGTTTTGCAATAACAATTAAATAAGCAAAGAGATAAAAGCCAGTATTTACTGTCATGCATATTCTCACTTTCTGACAGGTTTCAATAATCAAACATTTCCCACATCACAAACATTATACAAACACTCTGTAGTCCCAGCACAGTATGGGTTATTCCCAACTTAACTTCATGTACTGTTTCCCTGATGACTAGACCAGTTCTGGCTTTCATTTTTTATTTAAAAGCAACAACAACAGCCGAACTCCAAATTAGTCTCACGGAATACCCTCAATTTAGCTCTTTTAATAAAATGGAAAAGTTGAAAGCAGCCTGGTCACAAGGGGAAGTGTTACTTAAATCTTGAGTTTGGCCATCAGCATTACAGAAATAAAAGACAGCTTTAAAAATAGAGACTACTGGCTTTATCACTGGTGTGCATTGCTTCCCTTGTGGCTAAGCAGCTTTTAGCTTTAAATTTTTATTAAATAAAAAGAACAAATAGAATTCTTTCTTTTTTTTTCCTTGATTTGGGTCGATCCTATTTTAGGAAACAAAAGCCAATAACTGTATAAAAATAAACAAAATTCTAACTGTGCAAAAAAGTGTGATTCTCAACATTTGCAAGTTAGAAAAGTATTGATTTTTCCTATAAATAAAGCATATATTCATTTTGAGACTCAAGCATTCGACAGTACAAATTGACACAAGCTGGATTTAAAAGCAGCAAGGTTTTACAGACTATATTTCATACAATGTGACAATATAAATTGTAAATTTATAACAAGTAACTAATGAAGATGCAGGAAATAGTGCAGCTGTATTCCAAAAACTAGTGCAATGAAATCTTAACAGAAATAAAAATTGGTTACTGACACTAAAACTCCACCATTTAGGCTTTCAAAGAGGCATGCCACATTTTAATGGCAGTCTACTGAGAGGCTAATATCCTTAGCTGGACTTTGAAAATGTAAGGATAAATGTTTTAAAGGCAGAGGTTATTGGGGGAAAGGTGTGTCAGTGAGAGTGTACGGTGCTGCAAGAATTTTGATTGCACTGCTTTGGGATTGCTGTGTGGATCTTGCCTTCCAAACCTTCAGGCACTTCTACCCCCCTAAGACATTGAACCTGTTAACCGATACATTGATTTAAAGTTGTTTTAGAGAAGCCAGCTGTGATCCAGTTGAAAAAGGTTACATGCCTGAACCTATAAAAACAAATGTGAGAGAGTATCTTTGCTACACTGAATTGTCTGCCTCCTGCTTGGTCTTTTTTCAGCCTGTTTCCAAGTCTCTGTGCCTGGCCCTCCTCCCAGAAAATACAGGTGTTGTACTCCTGCCCTGAAGAAAAGGTTGCAGAAATCTCTAAACGGGACATAAACAGACAGCATTTTCACAATTTTAGAGCTTTTTAGAAATTGTATGTATTCTTCAATGGCGAGCTCATCCTGCAGCTTTCACTTCCCTTAAATATCGCCTTACAATGATATGTATTTTCCTCTCCTCAGCTGCTGTCTTTGTACTGCCTGGGTCAGAAGTACCTTCCAAGGTAGGTGTGATTCTTACACTGCACTTGTCAATAAACAGTGAAAATTTGGGGAACCATGAAGTCCATGGAAAAGGTAGCACCTAGAACTGCAAGTACCATCAAAGAAATTAATAACAAATCAGAGAAGGTAATCTCTTAATAAAAAACAAACAAACAATAATCAAAATTTTACATACAGGGACCTACACCATAAAAGATCTATAAAACTAATTTCTGAGGATCAGTTTTGTTCAGGAAAGAATTCTCAGTACATCAGATACAGAGGAAGACTACTAGGATAGTCAGGGGAAGGAAAAGAGGAGGTGCTGAAAGAGCTGGGATATTGTTTAGCCTAGAAGAAGGAAGGCTGACTGTAGGATACCAACTTTAAAACACAAGGCTGACAGAGCTGCTATGGCTGGTGTCAACAGTGTTAACTGACCGTGAACAAGAACGGTCTGGAAAAATTCTGATGATTTCTAATATTCACAAGCATCTGAAGCATCTAAATACTAGTAGATTAACGGGATAAAAGGTCATATCTGTTTGTGATAGCAAGGACTTGATGAGCCAGATTGTCCCTTCCTGTATAAAACTGATGCAAGTTATTATAATTTAAAATTCCTAGTAAAATATACATTTTGATTGAGGCAGCAAGATCAAGGCACAAAGCAGATGACTCAGATATGTTAAAATAGCTCACTTGGCCCACCCAAAAAAAGAAGGTTGAATTAAGCTTTTTCATTAATGTTAAAATTTAAATAACATTACTGAAATCTTCAGTTCTCTGAAAAGCTGTAACTGATCTGGCTACACTGTTGTCTTTGGCAAATTATTTTGCTGATTGAAAGTTTCCTTTATTTTTGTATGGATCAATTTTCTTTGGCTTGTTCTTTATAAAAGGACAAAAGGATAATTGAGAAGGCACAGAATGTAGCATTGTTTTTGTCATTCTACCAGTGCACTGGTGCAATTAATTTCTTTTGGAAACATAAGGAAGAAAGAAAATGGTCAGGAAGGAATCTCCAATATGAGCTTCAAGGTTTTTGTGTGAATTTTTTAAGTAATTTTCTTTTCCCACTTTCAGGGCACATCTCATTTTTAGGGCACATTCTTTTTAATAGAATTTAATGTTGTGAAGGTAGAACAGTTTTGTAGCAGCAGAAGCAGTTGAAACCAAAGATGGAGAAGCAGCATGAAAACTGCCGAGGAAGTTAGAGCTCTGGTACTTGAAAAGACAACCTAACCCTGCAAAATATTTTTAAGGTATGTTATTTAATAAGCATGTTCTATGTCAGCTGCTTACTCCAGTGTTTTATTCTGAAAAAGTAAGTTATGGATGCGAGTAGCTTGGGAAAATATTTTCCAGGGAAGAAGGCTGAGAGCTAACTGAATTAATTGCAAGCTGATGATGAAAACTGGGGGAATATATTTTTTCCCTGATTACTAAATATGTTCAGTGAAAATCAAATTCATTATTAAAGAATAAACACACAAGCTATAATTAAACTGTACTTACCTTTGACGTATGCCTGTTAGCGGAAAACATCCCCAACTGTTAGTTATAAACTTTCTGATGAAAGTATCTCTTGCCAAAACCCTGGTGTTCTGTTGAAGATTAAAGCAAGTAACTTGTGGTTTCTTTATTATAGCTGGCTCTGACAGCATGTATAAACTGACGGGAAATTTCCACTGAATCCATGGTGTTTCAGGATTCTGCTAGATGCGCATATGCACATACAGGAAGGTTCAGTGGAATTTTAGCTTTCACAGGAAACGGTGGAATATGAAGTTCTGAGGAGACAGGGCTTTGGGGATGTCCTGATTCCCTACAAATTCTGTGGAAGGAAGTGAGAGTACCCGGCTACCTACATCAGGCTTGGCACAAAGGAGTATTTTCTTCTTTCCTCCCTTCCACGGAAAACAAAATATAAGCATGTACCTGTCAGAGCAATTCCTAAACAGGCACTAAATGAGCTAACTCTGGAACTGGAAGTAATAAAGCTGCTTCAGACTGAAGTTACGCCTGAGCTAATTGCCCAGGTGCAGTGCTATGCTTCAGAGGTTACACTGCTCCAAGTAATTGTAAACTTACCTGCTCAGGGATGTCTAACATATTGCTTCATTGTAATATTTAGACATAACTCAAATGAATCATCAAAAAGCCAGAAAATATCAAAACTGAAGTTCTTTTAGTTATTTTATACAGTCACCTGTGGTATGTGCATTGCAGTAGCGTTCTTAATTGCGCAGCAACTGTGTATTATTTTTGTGGGATCACTGCCTCGTTCACTGAACACACTTGGTGCCTATGTCTAAGCTGCACAGTGAATTGCAATGATATAAAGTGTTGTATATTGTACTTTGTAATGTCTGAATGATGTCTTGTGAAACAGAGTGACATCTGCTACTTTTTGTACTGAAATAGGTATATAGTGTGCAGTGAATGGATGTAGGATCAGCTGCAAGGTAAAGATGACTTTCATAGACATCTGGTTTCATCCCTTTCTTTGCCAGCAGTTTTTGTGAGTGACTTACTGGAGGATGGAAGGATTTCTCCATTTCAGTTACTCATTAGTAAAGTGGGGGATCATAATCCTCCTTGGTAGAACATGTTTTCTTAATAGGTAGCATATAAAGCTTTATGAAACATGCTAAAATCTAACAGAGCATCAAATGAAAATCTAAGAAAGATACTAATTTTTTTTTTCATTGCAGTGCTTGGCCAGCATGAAGTATGGGAGTCGCAGTTGACATAAAATGTAGTGTAAAATACTCTTTTCTTTCAACAGTGAAGGCAAAACCAGCATGCGTTTACATGAGAATGAAATTCAATTATCACACAAATCACTCTGTGCCATATCATGACTTTTTCGTCTTTTGTTTGCAGACCTCTCATATTCTAATGTGGCTTTCCATACTTTGATTCTTTGCTCTTTAAAAATATTGGAAGGTATAACAATCCCTTTTCAAAAACCTTTCCTTAAATAAGCTCTCTAGCAAAACAAATGAAGCACTGAAAGTGTTAAAAAAAAAAAGGGTGGATGTGGTACTTGAGGGCATGACTTGATGGTGAACTAGATGGTGGTGCTAGGTTGCTGGCTAGATTCTATCAGCTTTAAGGCTTTTTCCAACCTTAACAATTTTATGATTCTGTGGAATGAAAACACAAATAGTTAAGAGAATAGATTCCTGTATTGGGAAAAGCAAGGGAAATTTTCTTTGCAGGTCTATCACTATCTTTCTAAAGCTCTTGGGAATGGCTTATTTCATTGTGTCCCTGTGATTCTTTCTCAGCTCATATCTCTTGGGTGTATTCAGATCATAAATGAGTATGTAGAGCTGAGTTGTCTCTAGTATAAATTCGAAAAGTGTATAGCACACTGAAGGTCCAGTTTCATCTGGCTTATGTAGGCATTAGTAAGGCCAAGCAAACATGCTAATACATCAAATGTGTAAGAGAGAATCAACTGGAAGCATGTAAGATTTAAATAGATAAATATATTCATCAAAAAAGTTGTTTGCACATACTAAAGTCAATAGAGGATCAGAACACAGATTTATAGTTTTGATGCAGAAAACCCTGTCTCATCTAATATCATGACAACTTCCTGCACAAGTTTTTCAGAACTTGAAACTTCTATCAGGTTTGCTACTTTTCTGATATTTTCCCAGGCACATTTTAGTGTCAGACATGTGAAAACCATAAACATTAATCCAAGAGTCATTTTGAAAAATGTGTTGCTTAGTCATTCTAGCATTTCCATTGGTATAATAGGAAATGTTTTCTCACTTCACAGCAGTAGTGTTATTTTGTGCCTAGTCCCTGGTAATAAAATAACTTTCAGAAACCACAGTATATGGCACAGTGGATATTAGACATTGTTTAAGCATTGATTAGCATTATGAAATTTGTGTGTACTATGTTCTGATTACAGTAATCCTTTAGACCTAGCCCACTCAAGCAGATACAAAAGAATATATCTGTTCACATGTAATAATAACATGCTATTGCAACTTTATATTTGGCAATTTTCATGGAAAATCACAGGTGAAATTATTGAGTCAAAAACCAAACTCTCTGAGTTTTTTTAAGCTTTTGTGTCATCTTATCCTGGGATGTTAATTTGTGGAAACTATATGATACTGTACCAGAAATAGCATGGCCAATAGGACTAGGGAAGTGATCCTCCCTCTGTACTCACCACTAGTGACCCTGCACCTCAAATCCTCTATTGAGTTTTGGGCCCCTCACTACAAGAAAGACATTGAGATGCTGGAGCATGTCCAGAGAAGGGAAATGGAGATGGTGAAGGATCTGGAGCACAAGTCTCATGAAGAGCAGCTGAGGGGGCTGGGGGTGTTTTGCCCGGAGAAAAGCAGACTCAAGGGGACCTTCTCACTCTCTACAACTGCCTGAAAGCAGAGCATAGAAAAGTGGGCATCAATCTCTTTTCCTAGGTAACACACAATAGGAGTTGACCTCAAGTTGTGCCAGTGGAGGTTTAGATGGGATATTAGGGAAAAAACTTCTTCACAGAACTAGGTTGTCAAGCATTGGAAACAGGAGCCAGAGAAAGTGGCTGAGTGACCATCCATGCAAGAATTTACAAGAGATGTAAATGTGGCACTTAGGGACATGGTTTAATATAGGACTTGTGACGTTAGGCCAGCAGTTGGACTCCATGACCTTAAAGGTCTTTTCCAGCCTGGGTGATTCTACGATCAGTTTCCTTAATTGGGAAAAACTGTGCTTGGACCTCAGGTTAGCTTTGTCTTGCCTACATTGTAGTGAAGCATATTGTGTCTATATGCCTCAAGTCTCATAATAAAGATGAGGGACGTGGTCTTCAGTTACTGGTAAACTATTTGAGTTCAGAATATTTTTCATGGCTTTTAGTTAATATAATACTTTTTCTCTTTTAACTCTATCCCCTAGTAATCAGGGTTTGATTTAATTTGTCTTATGATATTTTAATGAATTTCAAATTTTTCAGAAAACTATTCTTATCATTTCATTCAGTTGATTGTTTCAGTTAGTACCTGCAACCAGCAACAAAGTTTTAGATTCAGCAGATACAAGCCACTTCTGAACTATTGTGCCTCTTGAAGGTCAGATCTAGTAGCAGCTGCAGCAATGACTGACGTTGCTACATTGCTTTCCTGGGTTCACTTGAGCCATCCTTCTAAATTGCATTTGTCTTTGCTATAGTATGGAAGAAAAGTTATGGTACAATTTTCTATTTCAGGAAAGGTGGACGAACATTATTCAGAAGATGAAAAAAACATGCCTGAGAGTAACAAATAGACCATAACATACCTGGCACATGCAATACTCCAAAGGATTAGGTGGAAGAAAGTGTTTTATTTGGAAAGGAAATATACAGTAGATGGAGTCTTCATATTTCATAGCATCATAGAATCATTGAATGGTTTGAGCTGGAAGTGAAGTTTAAAAGTTGTCTAGTCCAGTGCCCCTGCAATGCATTTCAGTTAGAACATTTTCAATCTGATCAGGTTGATCAGATCCCCATCCAACCTGGCCTAGAAGATTTTCATGGAGGGAGCATCCTCCACCTCTGTGGGCAACTGGTTTATAATGAGTGCTTCACCACAATCATTATAAAATTCTTGTACCTTAGATCTAGCCTAAACCTACCCTTTCTCAGTTTAAAACATTACCCCTCATCCAATCGCAACAAGCTCAGCTAAAAACTGTGTACTCCTCTTTCTTATAAACCCCCTTTGAGCATTGGAGCACCACAATGTTGTCTCCTCAAAGTCTTCTTCAGGCTGGACAATCCCAAAAGTCTCAGGCTTTCTTCCTAGGAGAGGTGTTCCATCTGTTCTCTGATATTTTTTGTGGTCCTATATCTCAGAAATTAGACTAATACCTTCCAGCTTGTGTATTTTGTTTCATGTTTTAAGCTGTCAGTCCTTTTTCCTGCAT
This sequence comes from Melospiza melodia melodia, assembly GCF_035770615.1. Lineage (NCBI taxonomy): Eukaryota > Metazoa > Chordata > Aves > Passeriformes > Passerellidae > Melospiza > Melospiza melodia. The sequence goes on from NC_086194.1 coordinate 143,079,698, forward strand.
GTCCACTTCAAAATAAGGTCTCAAAATAGAAGATGGACATAAAACCCATTAGGACATTTGTGTGGACAAAATTAGGACAATCCTAATTTTTTGGTTCAGAGTATGTGTTCATGCTGAGAAGATAGTAACGTTTGCTATGTCACATAAAAGTGGATTTAAAATGCAAATAAATTAAGTTCTTTCCCCTTAGATCTTTCACACCTTTTAAGCACATGGTAAATATTATATAAAATGGTGGAGAGTCAGACTACTTCTCTTCTGAGTGCATAAGAGGATGGATGGATTTAATTCCCTTTGAATATCTGACCCTAATAAATTCCCCTACACAGGGTTAGCCACTTATGCCTCCAGTCTGTCCTCTGCAGCTCTGACCCCAATCTTCAATTTCAAAGGATATTTGGTAGCAGGGGAGCAGAAACCTGCCCATTTCATTGCTGCACAGTGCTTTAGAGTTAGGCAATCAGCTTATAGCAATGCAACTGCCATTTTATGAATTCCCACCAAATCCTGAACTTTCTCAGTAAATTATATGCTTCCTTCTCCTCCTTTTCACCAACAGCCACACTTCCAAGCCATGTGTTGCAGTGCCCAGACCTAGTCTGCAATTCTTATTCCTGAGCTGACACTGCTGCGACCTCAGGCACTCACTCTGTGCCTATGTTGATCTGGTTAACACCACACAGATAATGAGGTCTTCAAATTTTGTTTCCAGGGATTGTTCCCTACCACATTATTTTGATTATAAAATACTGCTGTATCTGTACATCTGTATCAGGGTGTCACAACTTACATACCAATATGTATTAGCATTTCTTCAATCAAGCAAAAACTTACACATTTTTTTCTTCTTTAGCTCCTGCTTCATTACTTGTGATTCATCATTTCCAGTGTTTTGTTCTGATAAATCTTCAACATGGTTTCATTTTTCTGCTATTATACAGTGTCAACTAGCTCACAAAACCAGAAGAATAGTTATTAAAATGTTCATGCTTCACAAATAATATTTTGACTGTTGGATAGATATAGAAGTCCAGTAGGAAAAATATTCTGACATGATTTGTTACATGCTATCTTTCAAGTGGCAAAAAATATCAAAAAATAATTGAAACAGCCTGCTCATGATGCAATCCCCTTTCCATTTTCAAACAAATGAAGGAAGCACACAGTATGCATTTTTCTGTGAATCTCAGGGCTTAGCTCTACACAATATTTCTATTGAGTCAGACAGTCAAGCAACTTTTCACAAAAGAAAAATAGACAACAAATATTGTGATTGCTTGATTGTGTTTTACTGAGATTGTTTTACTCAAAATAATTCTGTATGTGTTTGATTCTAATACCTAGTTAGGACATTAATTTTTCTATGTGTATTTTTGCAGGATATAGCCCATTATATATAATGGAATGAGAGGGTGAAGGGGGAACTGTGAAAAGACAAGTCTTGTTAAAATGAAACCATTATCTTACTAAAGGATGCAGAAAATAATATAGTGAAGAGATGAGAAATCCCTTTTGTTAAATGTTTGTGACCTGTGCCTTGTTTGAAAAGCAGAATGTTTAGCTCTCCTTCTCCCTCCCCCTCTGTAATGTGTTGACCAGATTTTCCTGTGCAGATTTCTTTGGGCAGAGAAGTTACTTTGTGTAATGTAAGATTAACAAAAGTCATCTGAATAAAACATTGATAGGTTTATGCATGGAATACAGTAAACCTTACCTTTTCTATATATTCATTCACTGTAATATAAAAAGTGAGACATGATAGACTCATATGTCTAGAATATATATTTATGCATGGACACATGCGTCTGAAAATAAAATATACACAGGAATACTTTCTATAGGTGACTTTCTTCTCTCTGCAAGGTTAAGCTATCTGATTAAATCAAATTCCATTCTTTCTGTTTCATCCATCACTACCAGCTGATAGCAGAAACAGCATGTACCTTCTGAAATAGTTTTTTCTTCTTGTTGTTTTATGATGTGTGAGGCAGAAAGAAAGAAGGTTTAATTTAATCTGTTGGATTGACTTTGCAGAGATGATAGTAACAGAAGCAGTATCTTCAGCTAAGTAACCTGAACAAACATGACATGGAAATTGAAAAAGAGTTAATAAATACAATACTTAAGCCCCACTTCTACCAGCCCCTTTTATAAGGATACTTGAACAAGCCATCTCGTATTACAAGCAAATTTGCTGTGAGAAGACTGGTGTTTTTTCTATTTTGGGTGTTTTTGTGTTTTGTGTTTTGTTTTGTTTGTTGAGGGATTTTTTGTTTGCTTATTGTTGGGGAGAGATGGTGTGTTTTGTGGGGGGGGGGGGGGGGGGGAACAGACATTCCCATTCTATTTATCTCTTTCTTTAGTTACTAATTTCCTGAAAGATCCCTTTGATGTACATGCTCATATTACTTAGGGAATTTTTTTGTTGGTTACAAGTAAAAATAGAAGACCCAGAACACCTATAATGTATTTGGGTCTATACTGAATCTAGGCTTTCAGGGCAGTTATTGCTTCTCATTTATTTCTTACAGTGATACATATTTATTTAATGAAACTGTCTTAGCAATAATGGAGGTTCTGAGGCACAATTTTGTAGTTTAAAAGCTTTTTAAATTGGAAGTGAAATCAGAAGGGCTTGATTCTTTAATGACTTTTCCGTGTAGAGTGGTTTGGCTTCAATGCCAATAAAATTTAGAGTTGAAGGAAATTTAGGGTATATTATAGCAATAGAAACAGCATGTGTTTCTTTGAGACCTCTATCTCACCTCTTCCCCACCCAAATAAACTCAGGCCAAATTCATCAATTAAAACATGCCAAATCCTTTCCCACTTGAACGCTCGAGTTTGCAAACAGCCATGTCTTCTAAAACATTTGGAAAAAATCTTTGATACTATAACTATGGAAATAAACCACAAAATCAAAAAATCACAAAATCAAAATCAAAGAATGGTCAAGTTGGAAGGGACAACAGTGGGTCATCTGGTACAACTTCCCCACTCAAGCAGTTTTTTCCCAAAGTAATTTAAATAGGATTATGTCCAGATGGTTCTTGAGAATCCCCAACCTCTTTTTTTTGCTCTGTATCTTTTACTGAGAAAGTTCTCATGCTTCCACATGGAATAGCACTTTGACAAGTGGTGAATAAATGCAATTATAATAAAGCTACACTAAACAAAATTTTAGTTACAATCTCCAAATTCTTCTGGTGTTTCTTTGGCAGTTCTTTCTATAAAATCATGCTGAAAAAACATTTGGATATGCATCTCTTATTCATCTCAAAGAACAACATTCTGCATCACTTGTTTCATGATATTTTAAAGGAAAAAAAAGGAACCAAAGCAACATAACATCTCAAGATCTAAGAAGCTTTGAGGGCTTAACCAATAACCTGGATAATTCATGATCACAAAATTATAGAATGGGTAAGGTTGGAAAGAATCACAGTGGGCTATTTGGTCCCTGCTCAAGCAGGGTCATCCTAGGGCACATTGCACAGGATTGTATCCAGACGGTTCTGGAATATCTTCAGTGTGGGTGACTCCATAATTGCTTTGGGCAACCTGTTTTATTGCTCGGTTATCTGCCCAATAAAAATGTTCTTCCTTATATTCAAGTGTAACTTCCTGGGCATCGGTTCCTGCCCCATTGCCTCTTATCCTATGGCTTGGCTCTGCTTGAGCAGAGCCTGGCTCCATCCTCTTGACACCCTCCCTTCAGACACTGACAGACATTGATGAGATCCCCTCTCAGTCATCTCTTCTCCAGCCAGAACAGGCCCAGCTCCCTCAGCCTGTCCTCACTGAGACATGCTCCAGTCCCTTCGTCACCTTTGTCACTCACTGTGTGCTGCACTCACTCAAGGAGCTCCATGGCTCTCTTGGAGCCCTCAGCTGGACTCCCAGCACTCCCAGAGTGATCTCACCAGGACTGAATAGAGGGGCAGGATTATCTCCCTTGATCCCTCAGCAATGCTTTTCCTAATGCACACCAGGATACCGTTGGCCTTCCTGCCCACAAGGACACGCTCCTGGCTCATGAACAGCTTGTTGTCCTCCAGGACTCTTAGGCCTGCTCTGCAGAGTTTCTTTCCAGCACATCAGTCTCCAGCCTGTACTGCTGCCTGGGGCTTTTCCTTCCCAGGTGCAGGGTCCTGCATTTGCCTTTGCTGCATTTCAGATGGTTCTTCTCTGTCCATCTCTGCAACCCATCCAGGTCCTTCTGATGGGCTGCACAGCTCTCTGGGCTATTGCCCACTGCTCCCAGCTTTGTGTCAACAATGAAGCTCCTGAGGAGACATCTGCCTCTTCATCCAAGTCACTGGAGTTAAAAAATATTGGGCCCATTATTAAACTTTGGAGGACACAATTTTTGAAGGCCTCTAAGTAGACCCTGTGCTATTGATTCCAACCCTTGGAGATCTGCTATTCAGCCAGCTCTCAACTCACCTCACTGTTCACTCAAGTCTGCACTTCCTGAGCTTGTCTTTGTGGAAAACAAGGTGCAAGTCTTGCTGAAGTCAAGTTAGAAAACATCCACTGCTCTCCCCTCACCCAGCCAGGTGGTTGGTTCATCATAGAAGGCAATCAGTTTGGGCAAACATGATTTACCTTTACTGAATCCTTGATGACTTCTCTTGATCAATTTCTTGTTGGCTTTTGGATAGTAATGCCCTCAGAATCAGACATGCCATGACCTTTCCAGGGACACAGGTGAGGCTGACTGTCCTGTACTTTCCTGGGTCATCCTTCTTACCCTTTTTGAAGATTTGGGTGACATTTGCTTTTACAGTTCTTTGACACCTCTTCTGATTGCCACAACCTTTCAAAGATGATGGTGAGAAGCCTTGCTTTGGTGTTCACCTGTTTGTTCAGCACTAGAGTATGTAACCCCTCAGGGCCCATAGACTTGTGGATGTCAAATTTGACCAGCTGCTCTCTCAGCCAAAGTTCTTTGACCAGAGGAAGGTGTTGCTTCCGAGATTCCTTTGCCCTACACTCTTAGATCGGAGATCCCTGAGGGCTGGTCTTGTCAGCAAAATCCAATGCAAAGAACGTGTTCAGTAACTGCCTTCTCTGTGTCCTGCTGCCAGGGGCCCCCTCCATTTAGTAACAGGCCCACAGTATGCTTAGTTTTCCTTTTGTTATTGTTGTGTTTGAACAAACCCTTCATTTTGTCCCTGTCTTATTTGGCCAGATCTAATTCCTGATGGGTTTTGGCCTTCCTTCTCTCATTTGTACTTACTCTTACAACCTCTCCATACTCTTTCCAAGTGGCCTGGCCCGGCTTCCATCTCCTGTGTATTTCCTGGCCATGCTTGATTAATAGTAGGATTTCCTTATTCATCCATGTAGGTTTCCTGACCATTTTGCCTAAACCTTGCTCATCAAGATGCATTGGTCTTGACCTTGGAGGAAGTGATCCTTGAATATCAAGCAGCTCTCTTGGACCCCTCTTCCTTGCATGATCTGTTCCCATGAGATTTTCCCAGAACTTCCAGAGGCTGAAGTTAGCTCTCCTCAGTCAAGCTGCAGGGTGACTTCAATGTCCTAGCCATCTCAACAGTTTCTTTATGAAGAAACTTATTCCCTAACACTTATTTTCATCCACCCTGGAAACAACTTTTGTAAGTAAGGCAGTTACAGAACTTGTACAAGCAAAGTAGTTACATATATAATTACATATATATTATACAAGCAAATAGTTACAAGCAAATGCATTTTGTAGATAAAGCAAAAGTAACATGCCATACTTTTACACTCTCTGTAAAGGAAGAGTTAAGGTAGATTTCAGCCACCTCTCTCTTATTTCAGTTTCCAATTTGAGTGCAGGATGGTGTGTGAAGTTGAGCCATTCTGTAATTTTAGCAACTTCCACCACAACAAATGGTATGAGTTTAGGTTTGGAGTTTGTGGGGAGGGGTGTGTGGTTTTTATTGGGTTTTGTAGGTTTTGAGGGAGTTTTTTTTTGTTGTTGTTGTTGTTGGGGCTTTTTTGTGAATGATAGTTTGCTACTTCAGAAGAATGGCTTACCCAAGATTTCTTCAAGACGATGTCAAGACTTTGGGAAATGTTTGTTCCTTCAAGATGATAGGAGATCCTTTGCAAAAAACCTGTGACAGGAAAAATTCTCCAGTAGAAGGTCTCAAGCTGTGGTTGTGATTTTATGCTACCACAGTAGTTTAAAACTTCTGTACTCCATGTGAGAACCTTAGTCATATATTCATTAATTGTCAAAATACCCTAGGGGTATAAAAGTAGAGATTGACAGTATTCAAAATTCACTGATATAGAATGTCAGCTTTATAAACTTGTTACTTAATGTACTCTCCAAATTGTCAAGAGCTCTTGCTTCTTTGCCAAGGTATTTTAACTAAGCATTGAGAAAAAAGTTTTAGTAAGAAGCAGTGTCAGGTTTTTACCCTTTAAGAGAAATTGATTCCGCCTATGAAGTCATCTTGGGTAGAAATGAACTACATTCTTAAATGGACATAGTACAGCGAGAAGCAGTGGTGTTAAGCTAAAGCTGCCATGTTAACCTTATTAACAGGAGTTAAATGCAGGATAATTTAGCAATGACTGCTTTATATAAGAACAGATGGCTGGTGGATGACTTCCTCTGTGTACTGAAAAATTCCAATTAAGAAAAAATTAAATGAATTAATAATATCATAAAACTGGTATTCCACATTTTACTATGTATTATGCCCTCCTTAGCAGGGAAAATTGCATTAATTGCTTCAAGAAAGGAACCATTCTGTGTCTTTAAAGGACTTGGTGGTGAACTGTTCCCCTTCCTGCCACTGCACAGTTTTGCATAATGTGACCATATGGAATTCAAAAATCCTAAGTAGGAAGGATACTGCAAGATTTTTGCTCCAAACCCAAACTACTCCGTCATTTAATTGGAGAATCTCCAGGATCTGTATTATAGCATAAAAAGTTTTTATCCATGCTGGACACCCACTAGAAAGAGATATGCATAAGAATACCTGACATTATGCTCATTGGAGGATATCATTATGCTTGGTGCATTGCATAGCCTGCAAATACATTCTTATACAAAAATGTTTCCTAAGCAGCACTAAATATAATTGTCTCTCTCCACATATAATAGGTCATTATTTTGGCTGAACAAAGGGTTAAAAGTGAGGGAGGATCCACCTTCTATTATTTTCAAATCTCTAATCTCAATTGATTTAGCTGTATCTTTGAATAGGATATTTTGAATTTTTTTTTCCCCTGGTGATTCATGTCCAAACCCATCTCACATCTGGCCTTTTCTGATGTGAGTCCCCCACTAGAGGGTTGAGGAAAATTCTGAAGCAAAATTCAGAAGGTTTTTTAAAATTTTTTTTTTTGTTGGATCTGATACGCACAGGTTGGGGGAGCCCAGTCTCAGATTGTCCTTGTCTTGTAATAGTGTGTTTATATCTCATGTGGGTTGGAGTCATCCCTGTGGCTGCTGGAACACCTTGAGTGTAGATAGCCAGGGCATCAGTGTCTGCATCTGAGCTAACCTCCCCAGCTTCCCTGTGTCACCAATGGAGGAGAAAATGGACTTTTAGGGAATGATTTGGTGAATAACACTGCAGAAGTGTATGTCCTCTCTAGAAATTACATAAGCAAACCAGCTAAATGAGCTGTGCACATCTATAGGTTAGCTCTAGGTGGTCTAGTGAACCTCACTCAGGCATGCTAAAGATTGAACATATAAATGCTCCAAGGAATACTTTCATCTTTTAGTGTTTCCCAGCAGCATGAATTCTCTGGGAGCATATATCAACCATGAAGAAAGCTTAGAAGAAAGCACATGAGCCTGTAAGTGGACCCTGACTTTTTCTAGTTATGATATATCTATGAACTAAGTTTGGAACAATGGCAGTGGCATCCCCATAACATCAGAGATACCAAAATGGATCAAAGCAAATATCTTAAACTGAACTCTATGGGAAAACATGTTACCAGTTACAGATGAACACAAATAGTTACATGGCACCTGGCATTTTGTATTGAGAGCATTTCCATTTAGCCTCACAGGTAATATAGAACCCTGAAAACTCTAGAAATCAGACTGCAATACATTCTGGACTGCACAGCTAATTAAATGGTGGCATTTATCCATACTGGATATTATGACTGCATTAAGTCTCTGTACTCATCACCGTAGCAGGAGTTCTGGAGACCCCGAAGGAGATGAGCAATATGCCTCCTTAGTACTGAAACTACTGCTAAGTTGTTGCAGCAGCAGGAGATTGTAAGATCAAGAGGCTTAATAGCTTTGGTACAAGAGCACTGCTACATTAAATGCAGTAAAATACAAGAACTTACTGTATGTTCATAGCACTGAAAGCCCCCTAGCCATACATAAAGCAGCTGACAAACCACACGTATGTAGAGTTCATAAGTTAAGCAAGTTTAAGGAGAATTTTACTGTATGTCACTTCAGACAGAGGTTTTATTTGAAAATTATTTTTTGCATGTTAAAACATAGCCTCACAAAAATGGAAGCTTATTGCAGATGGGTCTATTTTAAAGCATGAGATGCAAAGCAAAATCTGCAAACATATTTTTGAAGCATATTTTTCAACCTAAGTGTTAAGTTACTTATTTCTTGTTTCAAAAAAGTTGTATTGTGTATTACCTTATTGTTTGCAACACATCTTCATATTTTTACTTTGTTCTCCCCATCCCTATTTGTATGGTAAATGTAAGGATTAAATCAAAGAATTAAAGATTTTTCTTTTCACAAATAAAATTATTAAAATATTTTGCTCTTTTTGATTTTTTTTTCTGTAATTATATCAGGAGCTCAACTTTAATTTTTTTCCGTAAAGAAGTATTGGTAGAGAAAATAATGCTAAAGTTTTCAAAATATATTTTGTAAACCTCATACTTAAAGCCAAAGATAAATAAAAATTCATCTTAGGCATTACACAAAAGCTTAGTAACCTATACACCCCTTTAGTTACCCATGTACATGACCATATGCACTCTGTCACGATCTGGCATATTAACCCAAGTTCTCTGCTATAAGAGCCTCCTTCTTCACAGCACAGACCTGTTGTACTGAGACAGGTCTTCATGGAGAGGGGACTGAGAAATAAAAGCCTTGAACTCCTGCCTTGTTTGTGCATAGTCTCAGACTTTTGCCTGCCTGTGGCTGCCCCCCCTGTACAAACTGCCCCAAGATTTTGCTGCTGAAGCTTTATGAGTAGCATCAGCAGCTCTCCCTGCCACCCTGTCTGTGTCCTACCTCCTCTTTGCTGTTTCTAGCTTGTGTTTTTCCATCTTGGAATACATCTGTTTCTGCTGCAGAATGAGCTCAGTTAACAGCATTGTGCAACTAATTTGCCTGTGTCTATGTCAGGTTGGGGCTGATTGCCTGAGGGTAACTTTGCCTCAACAGCTTCTTTCAGGCCTCATTCTATGAGCAGCATTTTGAGCTCTTTTAAAGTCTTTCCTGCTTACCTCAATTTTCTTTCTGAGAGCAATTGCTCACATTCCAGTTTACAAAGTTCAGAATAAATATGTTTTTGACTGGCTCATTTTACTTTGCATAAGGCATTTTTTCAAATGAAATTCCTTTATACAAGTTTTCGGGGAAATTCTGCCTTTTCTCCAGTGAACAGTTTCTCACATATTGTTGTGGTTTAGAGTCTTTTCTCTTGCAGACTGACATCCTGGGGTTGGCAGAAAGCTATGGGCTCTCCTGCCCTATGTGGTTTTCCCAAAGTGAAAAATTCAAACAAACAAAACAAAACAATCCAAACCAAACAAACAAGCAAACAAAGCAAAGCAAAACAAAACAAAAGGCAAAACAAAGGTTCTGTGCATCATGTAGAGGTGGCTGGGCTTACAAGTAGACCTATATCTCTGTGGTTATCAATCATTTGAATGAGAAGGAATAAATGCTCATTGGCTTTCCTGACAAAAAAAAAAAAAAAAAAAAAAAAAAAAAAAAAAAAAATTGCAAGTATTTACTCATGTGAGCAACTTATGTGAAATTTCAAGTTTTACCAGTGGTGTTTTACAGTACTAAAAGTAAACTTCCATACCTTTTCTACTCCTTTTATTCCAAGACTTCTTAGTCTCTCACAGCAAATGGAGAGGCACAGCAGAGGTCTTGCTTCCAGCTTTTACTCTGGAAAATCTGTGCATCCCCACTGTAGGAAGAAGCAAGTTCTCTGAAAAGTGCTAATTATTTTCACACCATGGTATTCCTGGAAATTCCTTGAAAATAACCACTTTGAATCTTTGGAAGGTGCAGTCAATATAACAGATTTTGGCATTAGGCTGTTCAAGTCTTATGTGTAGAATAGGCTGACTAGAGCATGTGTGTTCACTATTTTCTTCCTGCCCTACTGACTTTTGAGTTCTTGTCATCCTTTTCTTATAGTCATTAACTTAAGAAGATCTTGACAGCCAAGTTTTTTTTCCAAGTTCTCTTCCTCTGGATCATCATTCAGTCATGTTTGAAGGAAGTTCCAGGTCATGAAAGAAATACTAATTTGTATCTGGATACTCAGATCCGTCATAACTTGTGACAGCTCTAGCTATGGAAACGGAGAGCAAGGAATACACAAAAAGTCCTCTGCTAGTCCTTAGAAACTACAGGCACAATAGCTCTTTCAGAAAGTAATTATATCCCAATTTCACATATCTGTTCATTTGTCAATATATACTTGACCAATTCTTCTCATCTTCTAATTTTTCTCGAGAGTTTTGCAAATATTTTGAGGTATTAATAGCTGAAAAAGTGTTTCAGAATACAAGAATTGTATTCTGAACCCCATTTGATACTGTAGAATGGATGCCAGTATTTTATTGACCATTGTTGTGTTACAGAGGTAATAATGGTCTCAATGCTTTAGTTTCCCAAAGGAGGTCCAATCCACAACTGAAAATGTTCTATCTGAGGGTAAAAATATCTATTCAGTGATGAAGTGCTGCAGTCATTAAACTGCAACTTTGCAATCAATGTAAATCTTTCACTGGACAAACAAAAGAAGGCAAAAGTATGATCAGTGCTCTGTGTGGACTAATTTCCTTCAGCTTTCTTACCTTTTCATACTGATTAAAGGAAAAATATTCTGTACCAAAAAAGCCTTCTAGTTCAGGGTCATTGTCACCCTTTTTGTCAGCACTGAAAAAGATCTGCATGAAAGGTCCATTGAAAAGGCAATAAGAGGTATTGCCTTTCATTCCTTACCAGCATCTTTTCCTGCTCTCTATCTTTTAATGAACAAATAGTCAAGCTTCCACATGGAATAGCACTTTGACAAGTGGTGAATAAATGCAATTATAATAAAGCTACACTAAACAAAATTTTAGTTACAATCTCCAAATTCTTCTGGTGTTTCTTTGGCAGTTCTTTCTATAAAATCATGCTGAAAAAACATTTGGATATGCATCTCTTATTCATCTCAAAGAACAACATTCTGCATCACTTGTTTCATGATATTTTAAAGGAAAAAAAAGGAACCAAAGCAACATAACATCTCAAGATCTAAGAAGCTTTGAGGGCTTAACCAATAACCTGGATAATTCATGATCACAAAATCATAGAATGGGTAAGGTCCCTGCTCAAGCAGGGTCATCCTAGGGCACATTGCACAGGATTGTGTCCAGACAGTTCTGGAATATTTTCAGTGTGGGTGACTCCATAATTGCTCTGGGCAACCTATTCTACTGTTTGGTTATCCACACACTAAAAACGTTCTTCCTCATATGCAGGTGTAACTTCCTCGGCATCACTTCCTTTCCTATTTCCTCTTATCCTATGCCTTAGTACCATTGAGCAGAGCCTGGCTCCATCCTCTTGACACCCTCCCTTCAGATACTGACAGACATGGATGAGATCCCCTCTCAGTCATCTCTTCTCCAGCTCCCTCAGCCTGTCCTCACTGAGACATGCTCCAGTCCCTTCGTCACCTTTGTCACTCACTGTGTGCTGCACTCACTCAAGGAACTCCATGGCTCTCTTGGAGCCCTCAGCTGGACTCCCAGCACTCCCAGAGTGATCTCACCAGGACTGAAGAGGGGCAGGATCATCTCCCTTGATCCCCCAGCAATGCTTTTCCTAATGCACATCAGGATACCATTGGCCTTCCTGCCCACAAGGACACGCTCCTGGCTCATGAACAGCTTGTTGTCCTCCAGGACTCTTGGGCCTGCTCTGCAGAGTTTCTTTCCAGCACATCAGTCTCCAGCCTGTACTGCTGCCTGGGGCTTTTCCTTCCCAGGTGCAGGGTCCTGCATTTGCCTTTGCTGCATTTCAGATGGTTCTTCTCTGTCCATCTCTGCAACCCATCCAGGTCCTTCTGATGGGCTGCACAGCTCTCTGGGCTATTGCCCACTGCTCCCAGCTTTGTGTCAACAATGAAGCTCCTGAGGAGACATCTGCCTCTTCATCCAAGTCACTGGAGTCAAAAAATATTGGGCCCATTATTAAACTTTGGAGTACACAATTTTTGAAGGCCTCTAAGTAGACCCTGTTCTACTGATTGCAACCCTTGGAGATCTGCTATTCAGCCCGCTCTCAACTCACCTCACTGTTCACTCAAGTCTGCACTTCCTGAGCTTGCCTCTGAGGATGTTGTGAGAGACAGTGTAAAGAGCCTTTTTGAAGTCAAGTTAGAAAACATCCACTGCTCTCCCCTCACCCAGCCAGGTGGTTGGTTCATCATAGAAGGCAATCAGTTTGGGCAAACATGATTTACCTTTACTGAATCCCACTATTTTATTATCTGATCCAGAGTATATCATCCTTTTAAAACACACATGCAACAATATTTTGAGACATGATGTTCAATCTTGTTGAATGGACCACCATTTCCCTCCCTCAGCCAGAAATTCATCAGTCAGCACTTTATGTTTGCATTGGCATCATCATACGCAGACAATAGCACATGGTAACATGAACATATTCTATACAGAAATGTAAGATGGAATGGAAACTCATCCACATTGCAAGGACATGGTCACTCTATTAATAGACTTCATTGAAACAACTTCTCACAGTTTGTCTGCCCATACCCGAAAATGTATTAAGTTCAGACTTTAAGAAAATAAAACATGAGACAATGTCTTAAAAGATACATTCAAGGAATAGGGGTATGCCATGGGTGATAATTTTTTTCCCACAGAATTAAAAAAAAATGTGTAGTCTTGATTTTTTTTTTTTGTCTTTTTTTTTTTGTCTTTTTTTTTTTTTTTTTTTTTTTTTTTTCTTTTGTCAGAGTAATTGAGTAATTGACAAATTCCAGTTTCAAGTTTCTTCTGGGTCTGAAGTCATCGAGGTAATGGAAAGGCTGGCATGTGGCAACTCCAAGTCCTGTCTCCAAAATGAATGAGAGAGTTATGTTTAAAATCTTGAGACTCTTGCAGTGCAAGACACAGTAACTGCATTATTATTTCTAGACTTTTTTGGGTCAGATGCATCACCTGTCAATTTTTTCCACTTTCTCCTGTGGATGGTGGAGGGATCCTAAGTTGGGTTATATAATTTCTGACAGTCTAACATCACAAAAGATTCAGTCAAATGGATTATATTTTCCAGCAAGTGAGAAAATCAATTGTTTTGTCTATTTAAGTTCCTACACTTCCTACAGTCATAGTTTTCCTGTAACAAAAAGTTAAGGGAATTGGGATTTGTCAGTCTGGAGAAGAAAATGCTTCAGGATGACCCTTCCAGTACCTGAAGGTAATCTACAAGAAAGAGGGAGAGAGACTATTTACAAAAGCAGGTAGTGACAGGACAATGGCTTTAGTGGCTTTAAACTGAAAGAGCAGGTTTACAGTAAGTATCAAGAAGAATTTTCTTACTGTGAGGTAGTGAGGCACTGGAACAGGTTGCCCAAAGAAGCTATGGATGCCCCATACCTGGAGGCATTCAAGGCCAGGCTGGATAGAGCCCTGAGAAACCTGGTCTAGTGGAAAGTGTCCCTCCCTGCAGGAGGGTGGGAATGAGGTGATTTTTAAGGCCCCTTCCAACCTAGGCCATTAGATGATGATTCTATGATTCTATGGGTTTTGTTTAAATTTACCTGGTGTTTTTCCTCAGAGTAAGCATTGCTGATTTTCTTTCATGCAGATGATGAAACATTTTGGTCATTATCTACATCAGAAATTTTAATCATAAATGGACTAAGCACCTGGTGAGCAGGCCTTTTGGAAAAAATGTGCATTGATTTCTCTGTCATTCAGATTCATTTAAATGGTGATATTGACAGCTAGAAGAATGTAAGGGACAATTTAGTTTATATAGTTGTTTCTGCTTGCAGTCCAACTTTGGGAAGCATGAAATTCACCTAAAGCAGTATCAGAATTTATCTTGAATCCAGACCAATGTGCCCTGAAATAGCTCAGTCTCATGTCCTCAAATTTGAAACCATTTTCTCCACCTTTAATTTTCAGCATGCATCATTTTTGTGTATGGATTAAAAGAGGCCATTGGCTTTTCATCATCCTGCATCTGCAGTTAGGTTGTCTGCCTAGTGATCTAAACTTAGAGTACTTCTCATTGAGTAGCCAGCTCTATAAGGTTACCTTAGAAAAATTGCTGCTTTGATTTTAGGCCACTTTACCTAAGAAACCAGGGATCTAACCAACAAACATCTTCATGCTTGAGCCTTTCAAGCTTTTATGTAGAAAATGTTTATGTTCGTACTTGCTGTTGCTGCAGTGTTATGGTTTAAAATGCCAGGGATATCAAGCTAACAAATGGGATGCTTATTCAAATGGGAAAAGGAGAATTGTCTCTCAGGTTTGAGTCACCAGTCAGTGACTCTGACTGGATGGTGTTCTGTAAGGAGCATTGCTTGGGTCATGTAGAGTTGGAAGGAGTAAACAAGCAAATGCTTTAGGGGTCAAAAAGGTTTACTTCTAACTTGTTTGCCTAAAACTCCACTCACAAGCCATTATTCCTGCCTTCTAATTTCTCACTGTTTCTAGCAGCTGACATGAAAAAAGGATTTGCACTGTAAGACTCTGTTCAAAAGACAATTGGCTGATGCTCTGGTTAGAGCTATGAACAGGTGAGTGCAACTGACAGAAATTGCATGAAGGGCAATCAAAATGCTCTCATATTTAAATTCACACTACTTTAATAAAGAAGCTGGAGGTACATGCAAGTCCTTTTAACATGCCTCATCAGACCAGCTACCTGCCCTCAAAGTACCTCCTCTACACATACAATGTGAATATAGATGTTGAAAATACATTTTAAAGACAAGTTATAGCTAAATAACCCTTGTTTTCCTGCTGAGACACATCCTTCAATTAAGTATTTTTTTTAGATTAAAAAGGTTCTATTGACAAACTACTTCCTTGCCATTATCTTTGTTTATACACCTTTTGCATACTCTTAATGCAGAAATCAAGTAAAGCCTTTATTTTCATTAGTATCTCTCAATCTTTAATCATCCAAATACCTCAAAAACTAATGATCTAAATATGGTTATAAAATTCTTGGGATAAAAGCTTTTTCCTGATCTGATGACTCCTTTTAATTACCTGCCAATAAACACATACTTATCAAGAATATATAGTTCTTCATCAGTCATCCTTTTTTATATAACGTTTATAGTCCACATTTTATTTCAAAGGATTTTACAAGCTACAAAGCATGTACAATAGTCATTTTCTTTATATGGTGCTCGGGGGCATTACACAACAAAGTACGAACAGCTTATCCTTCACCCTCACTGCAATGTAGTCACCTCTGAAGTAAAAGGTAGCAGCTTTTTAATAATAAAAGAAAAACACTATTATCTAATTAAAACCACAAGCTGCGTGTAGTTAGAAAGAACGCGGTTGCTCAAACTCGAGTCTTACTTATGACTTATTATTAATTTTTCTGCTCTCCCTCCCCCCTTCACTTTACATGCCAGGAGAGGAAAATGCCGTAATGTACGATCTGCTCTTTACTTAGACCTTTTAGTTATCCTCTGCTGTTTTGTAGGACTTACAGAACTGTTTGAGCTTGATCCCTCTATGTTAGCCGTGAAAGAATCCAACAGTTGCCGCTTCATCTGAAGGATTTCTGTGGGGAAAAGGGGTTCTTTTAAACTAATTCCTCAGGCTGCTCACAGCCTGGACTTTCCCCTTTAGATGTCCTCCGTGGCTCCCTAACACTTTTGGGACTCTTTGAGCTGTCTGAGCTGTCTTCCTTTCCTGATGGTGGCATTTTCTCTTCAAAGAACAGTTTTTGCTGCCCCTCTATTCTGTGCAGGGAGAAAATGCCTTTGAAATCAACATGGTTCTGCAGCCAAGTAGTAAGCATTTAGAAACATCTATCTACTTCTCATTTGTTTAAAATTTGTTAAATCCTACAGCAGTTAAACAGGTATGAAGTGATTTTCTTTTTATGTTACTTCCTTCTGATAGTCTCTGCAATGAAGCTGCATCAGTTTCAAAGGTTTCACACTCCCTGCGTAGAATAGAGCTGTAGCAGCAATAGCCCTTTGAAAAGGAAATGGCAAATGGCACCAGCAGGACAGGCAAACAGCTTAAGTCAAGTTCATGCAGCCCCAGAAGTGCTTGTAAGCAGAAGATGACGTGAAAGAGGGCGGAGGCAAGAGAGTCCAAGCTTAGAAAATATCTGTTGAAAGAATTAATTGAACAAGTCACCTCACCCTAAAGAAAGCATAACAGTTAAACTCAGAGGATAGCAGCTGCAAAGAAAGTAGCTGTAGAAAGCTCTTACACTTCTGCAAATACTGTGAGACCTATTATTTCAAACAAAATTACAAGAAAAACCCATGTTCAGACAGGAATTCTTCCCTTTCAAAAAACTATTAGGTAGATATTTGGGTTGGTTTTTATAAGCATTTATTATGTTTAATATGACTGCTCTGGTATTAGTTCCCGGATCGCGTTTATTAGCGTGACTCTCTCTAAGCAGGGAGCTTTCATGATTTTTAAGGTCTTACTACTGTACTATTTTCTGCTGCACACTTGTTCTGAAAATGCCCCCTATACTTGTCAATAAAATAGAACAAGACATAGTCACCACACAAATGTTTGAACTCTCTTCCCTTCCATAAGCCTACGGGATTTATCAGTATTGCCTGTGTGGAACAATTGGGAACATCCAAACTGGACAAACCATGGCTGGGCAATACCTGTGAGAGAGCTCCTCGTAGCAAAATAAAATCATTCCAGGGAGCATCCCAGTGTTAAAAAATAAGGACACTCATTTACCACTGCTTGGATCCACAGCCTAACCCTGTTCACTTCACCAGCACAGGCATGTTCAGATGTCCTTCAAACAATGCTCACCTGCCTACCAACCTCCACCTCCACTAAGTACTCAGGAGAGTGGTCAGTAACCCTTGCAGACAGGAAGTCCTGAGTCTGAGCATACAGGAATGCCCAGGCACAGGAGAAAAACAAGAAAGACGCAAGTAGAAGAAAATGTTTCTGTGCTTTTGACAGTATTCAATTGTCTGAAGATCATCCTTTCAGATAGGATAGATATAGCCACTGATTTAAAATTAGACCAGAAAGTAAGTGGGTTGTTAAATGCACGTGAGCATTTTGCGTAAATTCCGTGTAGGTTGGTTGTTGAACTAATGGAAAGTTCGTTAGATCGGGATATTTGATTACTTCATTTTATACTTTTCTAAACTTCCATGGGAGGATTCATATCCATCTAGAATATTTCTCAAGAGATAAGCATTGAGAGTGGTGGCTTCTGTATTTAAAAATTGTGGTAAGTAGTTCAGTAATCATAAATTATTCTATCACTTCAATACTGCTTAGAAAATTGTGAAAAAAAAAAAAAGTTGTGTAATTGACAAATAATTTTATCTTCAATAGAATCCTTATTTTTGCATTTTTTAAAACATGAAATGGGAGAAAACACAGTTCTTTTTCCCAGAACCAATGTCAGTTTGTATAAAGTCTGGGCAATGTTGATTGATATAATTTTTATGCTTAGTGATAGGAAAAAAAAAACGTTTAGGAGGGGGGTTTGTGTTTGGTTTATTTCCTCCTTTGTGTACCTATCTCAGGAAATAGCTGAGTTTAAAAACCACAGCAAACAGGCAAGCACTTAAGGATGCATGTGGGAATTAGGCACAGATTTCTCTCTGTTGTTAATAGAAACTGTGCATCTAACACTTGTTCACTGTAGTGGAAATAGACTTGAGCCTTAATCTAAAGTGCATTGTGAGAAACTACTTTATTTTTTTTTCGTTGGAGACTATTGCGAATGATGTAGCTGTAGTGCACAAAGCAGGTCTAAGGCAAGTGAAGTAAACTGGAAGATCACCATTGAATCAGGGTCTATTGGACCATGGACCACAGGCAGAAACAGATGCTCCTTAACCTTTCATCATATTAATAATTTAACACCACTGATCTCTCATAAAGGATTGAAATGTATTAGTTTCTCCTTTGAGACTACATTTATCTTTTTCTTTTCTTCCTCTACCTTAAATTCTTTTTTTATGTAGTCTTTCACTTAAGAGCTTATAGAGAATCAGCAGCACTACTGTGTATAAATGGATGTGACTTTTTACTTGGGTTTTTTGTAAACTTCTGTACTGATTGTGCAGGGCGCCGCTCTCTGAAGTGCCTTGAACGTTCCTGTGCTCTTCTGGTCACCAAAAAGCAAGCAGTGATTCCTAATTCCAAGTTCCTACAGGTTCTTAGCTTCTTTCTCAATCATTCATTTTGCCTATATCTTAAAATAAAGTCACCAATCTCTTGTATAAATATATTTGTGCTCACCTATTCACATAGAAAATCCATATCAATGATAAAAATTATTTTATGAGCATATTAATCAAGGAGGTAAAGATGGTGGATTGCCTCTTTTTCCTGTTGTGACTCACCCCAGCTCTCCTGACAGTCACTCTCCCCCAGTGGGATTGGGGAGACAACTGGAAGTCTACAAGCAGAAAAGTTGTGCATCGAGATAAAGGCAGTTTAATAGATGAAACAACCTGTACACTCAAGCAAAGCAAAATCAGGAATTCATTCACTACTTCCCATTGGTGGGCAAATGTTTAGCCATTTTTGAAAAACAGAGATTATCATATGCAATGGTTACTTAGGAAGACAGAGGTCATAACTCACAACATCCCCCTTCCTCCTTTTTCCTTCAATTATTCTTGTTACACAGGATGGTGTAGGGAGGAAAGCATTAAAACCAGAAGATTTGGCAAGGAGGAGGGAATAGTTTGGTTCAAAGTGATCTTGAAGCTGGGAATGCTATCAAGGTTGTTGTGGTGAAATTCCATTTATTATGTGTAGTGTTGCTCATCCTTTGCCTGTTTTGAGAAGCAGCACACTCTCACAAACATGCCCAAAGCCTTTTGTTACAGTGAGGCAGGCGGGGAGCCCCCATCCTGCTGCTGGCCAGGATGAGCTGAAACAGACAGAGCCTGTGCCCCCATGTGCCTGTGCTGCCTGGTGTTGTAAGTGAGGGAATGAAATAAATCTACTCTTTGGATTTCTGCTGTGGTTTCATGGTTGCCTTGGTTACCTGTATGGGTAGGTTCATGCAGATGCGTTCCCGTATGGTGTGGGACATCCTTTTGGTCAGTTGGGCTCAGCTGCCACAGCTGTGCACCCCAAATCCTTGGTGCCTTCAGCCCACTTGCTGTCAGGGCAACATGAAAAACAGAGGAGTACTGCTCCAGATTAGCTAAAACAGCCCTATGTTATCACAGAATCACAGAATCACTAGGTTGGAAGAAGCTTCAAGATCATAGAGTCCTACCTATGCCCCAACACCTCAACTAAACCATGGCACCCAGTGTCACATTCAATCTTTTTTTAAACACATCCAGTGAAGATGACCCACTCACCTCCCCTGGCAGTCAATTCCAGTACTTTAGCACTCCGTAAAAACTTTTTCCTAATATCCAACTTATCCACTGTTTTGGTCACTAAACTAAACTAAAACAGTGTCATATTGGCTGCCATAAAGAAAACTAACTCCATCCTGTTCTAAACCATGTTTACTAGGATTTCACATAATAAATGCATGGATTGCAAGGAGGAAAGCTTTTTTTAAAATTTATTATTATTATTATTCTAAGAAGAAGAATTATCTCAGAGTAAGTTAAAAATCTTGCACAATGCTGAAGTTTCAAGTATTGCATTAGAGTTTCTACCAGGAATGCAAACATACAATGCAGGAAGTCATTAGAGTGGCATAAAGTAAATATAGTACATTATAAAGTAAAACCTGTGGGTCAAGGTAGGATGCTGGGAGGAGAGCAGACAATTGGGAATAAAATTAATCAGTAACTTAGCAGTGAAGGATAAAAGTCAGGACGGATAAAAGAAAAAAGAATATGTTAACATAATGAAAAGTGTGAAATTAGAACAAAAATGAAACTTAGGAGGAAAAAAAATGCCTTTCAGACCTCAAGGTTGAAGAAAATTGCTTGAGTAACATGAAAAAAAATATTGAGATTCAGAGTATGAAAGTTCATCCCTGGAAGTTTTGGTGATGTAGATCAGAAAGCAAGACATTTTCCTGGAATTACCTGATGCATATTTTCTAAGAAGAAGTCTATTAAAGGAAAAATGAGAAGATTAAAGCTATCTAAATCCTTGCTGAGTTCCCATATAAAATATGGTTAATTATTCAGGCCAATATATCAAGTCATTCTGAACTTTTGTTGTCATGAAGGGAATTAGGGATTTTTATGTGAATGGATAAGGCATTTTTTCCCTTTAGAATTTAAATTACAATGGTTTCTGAAAGCTAATGAAAGCAAATTACACTATTCTGGTGCATGCACACAATGATGATACAAAATACTGTTGCAAAAGAATGAACAAACATCAAGGAAACAAAAAACAAAGTTTCCTTTTGGGCATGGAACTTGACATATGGATCAATTAGGAAAAAAAAAATGAGGTTAAAAAGATCTTATTCTTCTCTCACACTTGTTCGGTATTCCTTTGATGTAACTGGAATTTATTCTAGCATAATCTGTTGTCAGAGGAAACTTAAATCTAAAGAATGAACACTGTATTATCTTGTACCTTTGATTGCACTATCATGGAGAATAATTTCATAAGTGTGTTTTATTGGCTTTAAAGCTTGTGAAGGCTGTGTTAACATATTGTTGGGAAAACAATAGAGGTCCTTCATGTCTATGCATTCTCTGATTATATAAACTGTGCAAAATCTGAAGTGATTAACACTTGTAAAATACAAATTAATTTCAGTGAACAAAATATATAAATCATAGCTCAGATTTTATAGATCAAACTTCATATGCTGTTCTCAACTACACTGGAAAAATGTTATGAAACGGTTGTTTTGTTGAATTAATTATTTAAATTGCAATTAAAGCTGATAAAATATTAGTCAATGTACTTCAGCACACTGGAGGAAGTGCAACCCTTGGAGTCAGCCTGATGAGGACAGCATGCTCTTCTTGGTTGCTATTGGTGGGTAACTCATGTTTTGCAATTGACTGTTTGTAGTTCAGAGCTGCTCGGTACTGATATAGAATGATCAAAGTTTTATTTATAATTATTCACCTCTTTTTTCTGAACCACACCATTCTATTCAATGAAACATTAAACCTGAGAGTTTTAAATTAATTAATTGGGGTGTATGACACCTACTTGTGCATCAGTTGAGCTTTAAAATATTAAAAAAAATACCAGCTATCCACTTTTACTTGTCATCAGCAGCTGAGTATCTACTTTGAAGAATCATTAACAAAATATAGACTGATGCCTGGAGGGAATAATGATTTCTTAAATTCAGAATGAACTATCCAATAGATAGCAGCCAATACAAAAGGCAAACTAAAAACCTGCTAGCAAATGAGGCAGCAGGTATCTGTAGTTCAATAACTGAACTAATGGAGGGTAATTTGGCACATCCTAAAGATCTACTCTGCTTACAGTTATTGTCTATCTATAATATGTTAATTATCATGTTTAAAATATTTAGACCAAGTTTATAGTTTATTTGAACCATGCCTGTAAATAATTGCACTGAGTAGGTAGACTGGCATCAATCAAAACAGAAATATATTCCACATGAATGACACAAAAGAATGCAAGAAAGCCTTGCGATCCTTGAAATCTTTCTGCTGAGTAAAATATTTTTCTGTCTCTTTTAATTACCACAATTAATTTGCTCTCCATCATTCTACATTCTAAAGTAGTTAAGATACTTTACATTTTGTGTCTTGCACATGCAGCTTTTGCATTACTTATTAAAGTCTCTTTATCTCAACTTGCAAGTTTTTTTCAGTTTTACTCTTCTGATTCTTCCCACCATCTTACTGGAGGGAGTGGGCAAGTGACTGGGTGGGGCTTAGTTGCCTGCTGGGGTTAAACAGTGGCAGTCCTTTTTGGTGCCCCTTTTTGGTCTCCGAAGGCTTTGATGTAATTACAGAGTCAATCCATAGTCCGTGTTTATTAAAGTTTATAACTGTAATATGGTGTTTATGGGGGTTTTGTGATCAAATCGGGGAAGATTCAATGCAAAAATTGCACAGAGGGACTGAAAAGACAGTTTGGGATTACTAAAGCTTTATATACCTGTGGAAGTTCCATGCTGTATATTAAATATTTGCACTCTGCCATTGATGTGAAAGAATTCACTAAGTATTTTTGTATGATTTTAAACACGAAGTGAATTCTTCAAGTACTGCATTTTCTGGAAAACAGTCTGATTTTAATTGTCTTTCCATTAAGACAAAATTTAGTGTCTCTAATATTCTCCATGATTGACTCATGTACTGACTGCAATTTGCATATCATTATGGGATGCAACATTATAAATGTTAGAGTAAAATAAGTATATCCAAGCTGTATATAGATATTCAGTCTTAAACTTTAGAGATGAAAAGATGTGCACTAAAGGATGAACTAAATTGACCAGAGGCATGTTCAGTGTGCATTCATAACTGTGAATAAGTGTCACACTTCTGTCCTGAGTACCGGCACTATAAATATCGTTACATTTGCACATGGAAACAATCTGCAAATGTTTGTGTCTTATATACTTTGATCAAATTTTTTCAAGACAGCAACACAGGTGTTTTCTTTTCTGATTTTACAAAAATGAGCACCATGAAATTTAAATCTGCCTGCTTCGGCTGGCTTTGGTCAGGGAGAGAGTGAATTTTTTGCATTAGTTGTGAGGAGGTGGAGCCTGGAGCCATGTGGGCGTGTCTAGGTTGTTATACCATAGCACATTTGCATCATTGTCAAGGGGAGGGGGAGAGGGAAGGGGGGAAGGAAGGAAGGAAGGAAGGAAGGAAGGAAGGAAGGAAGGAAGGAAGGAAGGAAGGAAGGAAGGAAGGAAGGAAGGAAGGAAGGAAGGAAGGAAGGAAGGAAGGAAGGAAGGAAGGAAGGAAGGAAGGAAGGAAGGAAGGAAGGAAGGAAGGAAGGAAGGAAGGAAGGAAGGAAGTGTCGGAAGTGTCGGAAGTGTCGGAAGTGTCGGAAGTGTCGGAAGTGTCGGAAGTGTCGGAAGGAAGGAAGGAAGGAAGGAAGGAAGGAAGGAAGGAAGGAAGGAAGGAAGGAAGGAAGGAAGGAAGGAAGGAAGGAAGGAAGGAAGGAAGGAAGGAAGGAAGGAAGGAAGGAAGGAAGGAAGGAAGGAAGGAAGGAAGTGTCGGAAGGAAGTGTCGGAAGGAAGTGTCGGAAGGAAGTGTCGGAAGGAAGTGTCGGAAGGAAGGAAGGAAGGAAGGAAGGAAGGAAGGAAGGAAGGAAGGAAGGAAGGAAGGAAGGAAGGAAGGAAGGAAGGAAGGAAGGAAGGAAGGAAGGAAGGAAGGAAGGAAGGAAGGAAGGAAGGAAGGAAGGAAGGAAGGAAGGAAGGAAGGAAGGAAGGAAGGGGTACCATCTTTGTAGCCCTCCTTTGGATGCTCTCTAATAGCTTAGTATCTTTCTCATATTGCAGTACCCAAAGCTGCCCCCAGCACTCGAGGTGAGGCTGCCCCAGTGCAGAGCAGAGCAGGACAATCCCCTCCCTTGCCCAGCTGGCCAAGCTGTGCCTGATGCCCCCAGGACAGGGTTGGCCCTGCTGGCTACAAGGACGCTGCTGGCTCAGATTCACCTTGTTCAGCTCTGCTTTCCAGCATCTCACTCCCCAGCACATCCAGGACTGCCCCATCCCAGGTGCAGATTCTGGCACTTTCCCCTGTTGGAACTTCATATGGTTGGTGATTTTACCTCTGGGGCCAGAACTCCCTCTACAGCTGCAAGCACCTGGAATAATCTTCAATATTTATGCTTCTCTACACACTACATGTTTTAAGTGTCAACTGAGAACATATCCTTTCTTCCTTACCTTAATTCCTCTTTGTCATTGGTATTTGTTTCTTACTCGATTCTGTACTTTCAATTAAACCTATAAAATTTCTTTAAATACTCTATGCAAAACTGTCATATTTATGCATTGTTAATTTACACTGCACACATTTTATAAGCCTATTTCTTTACCATTCATGAGAATACCTACTGTTTATTTAATAACTACCATATTATATAATACATATGTTATCTATAAGCTACAGAAGTCTTAAAAAGCCACACAACCACACACTAATTTAGCATATAAAACTTTAATTTTTTTTAGGAGTGATTTCACAGAACATATGTAATAATGAAACCACATGCTTTTTCAATTTGCCAATTATTGTTGTTTATTTGTTGTTTTCAAACTATGAAAGCTGTATTTGATACTGAGAGAAAATGTAGTTTTTGGTGACAAGAGGAAACTGATGGCTATTTTTTTTTTTTTTTTGCCTTTCTGTTTTTCTCTTATGGAAAGCTAGCAGGAAATACATCTAAGTAAACAATGTAGATGTCACTACATGTAAAGTCAATTCTTTGTTTGGTGTAGGGAATGGCCAGTTTGGTTTAAGCATAAGCAGATGTTTCTATCTGGCCATCTGGCCTCTATTTGCTTATCCAAAATCCTATTCTCTCTCTTTTACACAAGTGGAGGAAAGGTGTTAATGATGATTTTTGTTGTTGTTGATTGTGGTAGGAGATCATAATTAAGTTATTTCTTTGTAGCCATAAAAAGGAAGTGTGAAAATAAAATATTGCAATTAAAAAGGGAATATTTTAAGTGAAGTATGAGAAAATAATTTCTCCCTTTAAAAAATCAGCATTTTTTAAAGTTATGATGTGAAATGACATCAACTTGTGTCCTCTCTATTCCTCATAAAACCTATCCCTGAACACCTACGTGGATCTGACCCATAGGGAGACCATGGCTAAGTCTACAGTTTTGAATAAGACTTGTATCCATGATCTACAAAGGAGTGTATTTTATTCTTCATTGACCAGTTTTCATTAACACTATAAAATTTTAATTTTTTCAGTAACCACACTTTTTGTTTTGAATAAGCTTGATAAATTTGAAATATTAGGGCCAAGAAAGAAAAATTCTGATAAACACAAACCTGCTTGATTTGACTTAAAAACACTAGGATATTTTCTAGTACCTAAATTTTGAGTGACTGTAAAACTACTAATAGCTGCAATTTGAGCTCAAGTTCTGTTAAAAAATAAATTTTTATATCAACAGATTCTTACAGTTATTTTTGTGAAATGCAGAAGTATCAAGAACTTAACATCTTCTCACTCTTTACACCACAGGCTTAGCAAATGAAGATCTGTTTTTTAAATCGTGCCAATGAGTAGGATTGAATACTCTCTGGCCAGAGACCAGACTCAAGCCATCCAAAACCCATCCCAACCTCTTCAGACATTAATCACATATAAATCCATTGATAAATGGAGTTAATATATGATACCCTCATTTTTGTGTTTTGAGATTCCAATATTTCTGCCTCTGTTCTACAAGCTGAAATAAAATGTGCTTTGTGCTAGAGACATCCTCATGGCAGCAAGTGTCAGTGGAGCAAAGCTATGGTTTTCTTGTAGCCCCATGATTGAAATTAAACCAAGTAGCTACTTTCACTGCAATTACAAATCTGTTCTCTTATGCTTCAAGAAAGTTGGCCTATTTTCCTCTTAATATCAATGTGTTTTCAAAATTGTACTTGCCTTTTGTTCTCATGTGAATGTTAAAATTTTCACCTTTCTAGACATGAAGATCAGCAGCCTATCATACAAAATCTCCTGGCAAGAAAACACTGAAAAGTCTTGTTTTCTGCATTTACTGAAGCACATAAGAGTTTCACTATTTCCATTAGTTGTAATGCACATTTTGTGCTTAATTTTCTTTAATTCGCTGTGGGACACAAAATATTAACAGTGTCGGTTGGAAAACTCAGGCTGGAAGTAAGGTTGGTTGCTACAGTAAGAAAGCCAATTTGTGTTCTCCATTATATCGTTGCAAATCAAGACTAACTATATTGACTTCAGTAGGGAAGGAGGTTGACAGACTTATTTCTTCTGCAAAATGATCCATACACCTCTAATGATACAACAGCACAGTTAATTGTTTGACTGAGAGGATGAAGGCTGAGAACAGCAATGGTTACTTTCAAGGTTAGAGTTACACATGAATTTTATGTACGCTTCAAATGGGTGAATCTAAGTAATTTAAATGGCTAAAAACATCTGGTCAGATTTCTTTTTTTTTTGTCTTTTTTGTCTGTCTTAAATATGATTTAACCAATGAGAAGTTTGGCTATGTTTGGCACAAGCCGCAAACTCTTTTTCCCATTTATATATTCTTGTCTGGACAGAAAGAGAATAATCTCTTAATTAAGCCAGACTTCTAATTATCTGTCATCATTTTTGTATTTAAGTGCATCATATGCATTAGAGAAGACTTTTCTGAAGCGACGAAGAAGTATTGTAGAGATCAGAAAGATTGAAAGACAAAGAAATTAAAGTCAGAATTATCCTTTTCAAAGGTTCAACATCAAGCATCAGCTGTCTGATTCTTTCACAATATTTTGGCTTTTTGGCTAGCTCTCCATCTGCACATTTAATTCTGATGAAATCAGGGGGTTCAGTACATCCATTGAATGAAATACATATTCTTAAATTAAGTGCCCAATGAAAAGACAATACATTATTACCTATAAAAACACTCATTTGAGTAACATGCCAGCTGTCACCCAAAGAAATTTTGTCACAGCAGGCTGTAGAGCTTGTTGTTTCACAGCAACCCAGTTCCTCAGGGTTCGTATATTTACCCAAACTAGAGAGGAGGATAAATCCAGTATTTTCATTACCCACATCTTATATATGTATCTTCCATTTTCTGCAGCATACTTTAAAAATATCTTGGACAAACACAGTTTCTATATAAATTAAAATGTGTTAATGTTACCTTTTAAATTGATCAGGTCACATTTATATGAGAAAACTACTGCATGATTATAAAAAAAAAGACAGGATTGTATTGTTGGTATGGGTAGCATTAATTACATAATTTCCTAACATACTGAGTCACATAACCTAAATCAATATCTATACATACACATCTTATAGTTTATTGTGAATTCGTGGCTCACACAATCATTCACCAGACCTTCACACTTGAATTAGAAGACTAAAAGTACTACCTACTCTGCCTCAGAAAAGGAGGTGACATCTTGGGGTTTTTTTCACTGTGTTTTGCTAACATTTGTTGACATTTTTTCACATCTTAGTTTCTTATCTTATGTGATTTTCATCCTTGCTTGTTCTTAATACACTAGCTCTAGTTGTTGTAAGGAAATTCTCCTTCAATGAGGCATGACTACTTCAAATTATTTTGCTTTCTTTTCACACAGGCATTATCAGCATGGACACTTGAGATGGTGAAACTTCTACTATAAAAACAACGCAAGAGTACTGGACTTACCAATGGCAATGCACATTCAGTAAAGAATTTTTAAAAGTTATTTCCCTTCTTTTTTAAAGCATGTGAGATCCCAGTCCAGAAGTACCTCTTCAGCAAGACACAAGCTACCTGTACCTCCCAGAGAGGGACACATCATTCTGTGCCCCCACACAACAGAAGTTTTGTAAGTGGTGTCTGAGACAAAACACAGTAAAGTCAATGAAAAGTTTCAGACTGATTTCAGATATCTTCTGACCAAGCTGTCACAAGACATGCTTTTATATAGGCATTTTTTCTTCTTAAATCTACTTATTCCCTGATCACCTTTAAGGTGATGTACCATTAGTTTTGACTGGGTGTTTACTGGCCCTCACTTGCCAGTAGTGACCAAGCACAGAACTAAATCAATCTTTGTCAAGTCTGTAATTGAGCACTTCCCTAATTTATGAGACAGCTTTTCCATTAACAACAAAATCCTGAGAATTAAATAAAAACAGACCTTCACAAGTGCTGCTGCATTGGTGAATAAAATAAAAACATTGATAAATGTACACCCCTTTTCCCAGGCTGACTTTGAAAAATTCTGTGTCACAGACCTTGGTCATATTCTGACAACAATTAGGAACACTAAAATAAATAGTTGGCAATTCGTTTTTATGACAGGCTATGCAAAGCTGGACTTTTTTCCCAAATAATACAGCAGTCTGTGACTATGAATTATGTTATTACAGTGTGTCTGCTAGTTTGTATGTGTCTGTACTGTTATGCCCCCTTCACAGCATGACTTTTTGTTTCAAATCTCATTCAGCTGAGACTTTATGAAATCTTACACAGACGGATGAAAATATATCCTTAAGTTTTGCTGGAGTAGTTTCCATTGTTGAACTAATTCGCTTACTCAAAACTCAGTCTGAACATTTTTCCTTCAGTCTTTCTAATGAAGCTTTGAATGTC
This sequence comes from Melospiza melodia melodia, assembly GCF_035770615.1. Lineage (NCBI taxonomy): Eukaryota > Metazoa > Chordata > Aves > Passeriformes > Passerellidae > Melospiza > Melospiza melodia. The sequence goes on from NC_086194.1 coordinate 143,108,397, forward strand.
TCATCAATTAAGACCCTTAAACTAGACCAGATAAATCACTAAAAAATGCAAGAGCCATGACAAGTGAATGAATTGATAACCTAATGGGTATTTTCTATGTCCAGGGGCTGCACCCTTGAAACTTACATGTGAATAGCTCATTGGTGACAATTGTACTGTTTTCATCAAAATTTATATTGTATGATTTTGTAAGTTAAAAAATAATAATTAGTTGTTTCCTTGAATTTTTTACAGTTTTTGTCTTCCATTTCCTGAATGTGTTTGGAAAAGTTGTCTCATTATGAAACCTGTTGACACAACACTTTCAACATCTCTTTGAAGAGAAAATTATGTTTCAAGGTACTTAGTTTAAAGAAATAAAAATCTGACTATTTGAGATTTATTATGCTTGATTACTCTGCATACTTTCTAATTTTTTTAAAGTATGCATATAGACACACATATACTGTACCACATATGGCAAAATATAAACTTCTGTGGACTTTGTAAAGTTTTTTGATAAATCAGCATTAATGCTAACACAGATTGAGTGTAGTTTTTTGAAGCATTAGGAATTGAAAAAGAAAAATAATATATCATGCATAATTCAGGCTTAAGAAAAATATGAATTTGGTGTATAGGTTTTCTTTGTCCAATTGATAATGGATTTAAAATTTGAAATGCCTAAACCTTTACAATTGCAGATTTTAGGTAAGACTGTCTTGTGCTTTAACAGTGCAATAGTTAAAAAATATGGCAAGCATTTGATATAGATAGATGTGCATAAACACAAACACAGCAGAACACGAATGTGTGCTGGTGGAACAGGGAAAAGGGATAGAAAAGTCTCTTAAGTTCTTCATCCAAAGTACAGATGTAAATACAAGAGTTTATATTGACATTTGAAGCTCCAGAGACAGCCCTATAGCCTTCTGGTAGATATCCATGCACTTGAAGTATTGTTTACATCCTCAGAAAAAAACCCCTGTAAACTCAGACTGGCAGTGGCACGTAAGTAGCATCAAGTGGTCTAAACCCTAAACCAAAAGTCCTAACCTGTAAAATTTTGAAGTACTGGAAGGAGAACCAAAACTGGAGCTGGGGGGGGGGAAGGTGGGAGGGGGTTGGGGGGAAGGAATCTAGAACACATGTTCAGTGGAAGTGTAAAAACTTGGAAGAAACAATTTTCAAAATGCAGGGCCAGAAATTAATCTTGTAAGCTTTACTGCTGGAAAAGGCATGTTGGGAATTTAGTCTGTGTTCTGTAACTGTAAAGTACTTCATTGGGAGACTTCCAAATGCCTTCATTCTCTCTGCATCTGTACCTTGCCCTCCTTTTCAAGTGAGAGAAAGGCACAGCTGGAATCAGCAGCTCTTCTTTCTATAATCTTACAGTTTGGTCCCCAGACCCAATGCAGTCAGCTTCACTCCCAAAACTGCTGCTTAGTTGTCTAGGAGAAAGTGAGGGAAACAGACCCAGCAAGGTAAGAGAGGAAAACAAATGCAAAGTGGTCCAAACCCCCTTCATACCAAACCAAACTCTCATTTAACAATGACTAGTGAATTAAACTTTTATATCATCACTTTTTAGACACTCTAGAGTCAGTTTCTTTAAACTCAGCTGCTCATATCTGTGTTACTACTCTTGGTACATCTACTCATGGTTCCCTCAGCTTATTACCTAAGCATCTTTTCACTTGCAAATCTCTAGTGACTGTGGTAATGGTCCTGGGCTATAGCCCCTTGCCCAGGATTGCTTTACAATCCTGTAGACAGAAA